>NC_134407.1:187480932-187780932 GCF_038048845.1 Mixophyes fleayi
ATTATAGGGAGGGGGGCTGGACAGAGAAAACTATAGGGAGGGGAGGCTGCACAGAGAAAACTATAGAGTGGGGGCTTCTATAACGTCTGAGGGAATGGGGGGCTGTCTTAATAGTACATGGGTGGAAGGTAGGCTATTAATTTAATGGTGGAGCTTAGGTGGTGATAATTATTAATGGGTGCTATTTTATTTGTGGGGTGATAGTGGGGCAATTTAATTTATTGATTTAATAGTTCCTATTAAATTAAGATGGGTGACGGGACCTTTAATTTAATGCTGGGGTGGTTTGGTCTATTATTGAATGTAGAGCTGAGTGTGGGGAGGAGGGCTTTTTATTAAATGTGAACCTTAATTATATAATGCGGGAATGGTCGTAGGAAATGGTTATATTAAACATAAATGCTATTAATTTATTGCTGGGGCTGTTTGGAGGGAGGTTAATAGGTTTATTTATCAAATGGGATTACTACTAATTTAATGTTGGGGCTTGAGAGAGGCTTAATTATTAAATGTGGGTGCTGTTAATTTAATGCCAGGGATGGTTGGAGTTTTCTCAATTTCATGCACCCATTTTTTTTCCAATAAGGCCTCCAAGGATTCAGACAAGCAGCAACTGATCTAAAGAAGCCAGCAACCACAGGTGGTGAAAGTGACAAGATATGTAGGAGAAAGCAGGACAGTCTGGCAGCTGTCCTGAATCTGGTGGGGCAGTTCTGAATTTGGGTGACTGTCTCGCTTAGTCAGGATTTGGTCCAACTGCAAGGACAGTTCGGATGTATGTCCTGCTTTATACTGTACTGCTCGTGAAGGCAGAGCTGCATGCACCTAACAATAGTGCACACAGTTTTGCCTGTGTATTTGCCTAAAATTTGTCAAAAATGATAACCCCCCCCCTGTCTTAAGTGCACCAGCATCCCAACACCCCCTTTGCAGTACTACATGGTATTAGGTGGGACCCAGTCATTGGTTTCCCCGGTGGGCCCATCATGCTCCAGTCCGACACTGGGTCTTAGTAAAGGTTTATGTTTATAAATGTATTACCTGTATTAATGTCATAGTATGTAAGTTGAATAAGGTGTGCGTTTTTGAGTTTTTATAGATATTTATGTATGTTATATAGGTTTTATTTCATTAAGCTGCATCCCTCTTTTACATATAAATTGTTCCTTCTATTGTACTAGTTGCTTTTGGCAGTTTAGAGTTTTGTTTTGACAAGATTTGTTAATGTAATAATTCAAGAATTCGTATGTGATTCAACTATTGAAATTTAACTAGGGAAAGCCGGCGGTAACCGCCTTAAATTAAACTGAAATGTAGTGACTAAATTACTTTATTAGCAGAATTCAATAACTTTTTTATATGCTACATTAAATGTAGAAATGTTAACAACGGAGTATAATGAATAAATAACTATGTTGTACATCACCATATTACAGGAACTAAAGAATTTATTACACACTACATTATGGGTGACCTGTAAGGGCTCCACCAAGTCAACATCCTCGAGGGCAGCCTCTTGGCATATTTGTTGTAAACAAAGTGAGGATAAGTGAATAATGAAATAACACAGCAGTCCGTGATTGAGGTGAGGTCCCCGCAAGACAAGCTGATATATGTGGCTGCAAAACACTGTCACAGTTTCCAGACCACCCAGCAGGTCACATGATCCAGGTCACCCAGCAGGGCTGCAAATAACTGTCACAGTTTCCTAACCACCCAGCAGGTCACATGTTCCAGGTCATCCAGCACAGGGAGAGTTCACTAACTGTCAGTTTCCAGAGCAACAAGCAGGTTCACAGGTGTATTGCCAACTATCACACTTTCCAGAGGATAATGGTAATACAATGTTGCAAATGGCGGGCGGACATTTTGAAAAATAACTCTGAAATGATGCAACCAGTTACGATGTGAACATTTTTCTGAAAATCTACAGACCTTTAATATGATGTGTGCCCTGTTCAGACAACAGCATCATAGAAATAAGTCTCTCATAAAAGTCGTACTCATGCTATTAATACATAGATTCTTAAACATATGTACATGGATAGCTTGAATAAAATAGTATTTGTATAAATTGCAGATTTGTACTATTGTTCATATCCAATGTCCACAATTTATGTAATGAATTTGTGTGCTTCGGAAATAATAAAAACACTTTAAAAAAATAATGCATGATAAATTCTCTCCAACCCATATGTAACACATATTCAAAGACAGGTTTCACCTGTTGCAGGAAAAATGTTTCAACGGGACTAACTTTTAATTTGCCTACCAGTCTAAACTTGTGAGTTTATGTTGTTCTGTAATGCCCTATGCTGATGACGAGGGCTTCACCCACAGAGCTAGCCACAGGAGCACAAAATGGTCATGCACCTGGCCATTGTATGCATGCCAGTATGATCAGTTTAATGATTGCTTTAATTTGCTTTTCAGATTCAGCAAAGTGCCCCCATGTCTCCTCCACCAGCTAAACATAATTCCTCTGTACCTACTCCAGTTGCCCCATTTTCCATGAAGATTTATCATCTTAGTGTCATTTATGCTGGAATTTCAGCATCTAAGTACTCTGCTGAGGTGCTAATAACTATTTATTCTAGGAAAATGATCAGCGAAGACAGAACGAAGAGGGTTTTAGTACTTAGTTAACTCACGCTGCTAAAGCAGTTGCCTAGGTTACTGAAGACATATTCTAAAATTGTGGATAATGTAGTCAGGGTGAAGAAATTATGTTAAAAAGGCCCCTTAATTTAAAAAAATAAAGCAAGAAACTGAAGCAATGTGCTTGGGTTGTGTGTTGCTACAAACCTAGCGCATCAGCTACTCTGCTTCTTACACATTAAAATCTTTTATATTTAACCCCTATGTGGGCCAAATCCCATCAACACACTATCAATGACACTCCATTACAACACTGTATGCTCGAGCCTGTATAATTCTGCCAAATATCACGTAAATATCACTACAAATTCAGTTTATTTATTCCAGGAACACAGGAAAATACATGGGGATTGTGCCATAAAGATTCCCAGCCGTACAAACTTAAAAGACAAAAATCTCATCACAAAAGACATGTGTGGAAAGATCATATTACAAACATATTGAATGGCTACATGCAGTTAAAAGATACACAGGTGTCTTGCCAATAAAAACCACCACGTAAGTAGAGGTAAGAGGAGCAGAGTCAGTTATGGTTAGTAGTACTAGGCAGGATGTTATACGAGGAAGAGAGACTGGGCTAAAGAGTAGGTTTTAACATGAGCATTCAGTGCAAGGGGCAGGGGGACAAAATGTTAAATGTTACACGGGGAGGGTTAAGAGATGTAAAATGATATATGAGGGCTTATCAATAACACCTTACACTAAATGTCAAAGTGCCTTAACCACACTGAGATGCATGTTAAACTGGTTAACAAGCTTTATCTTACCCCTGCCAGGCTCCATTTCATCTGGCCCTGCCAAATGAAATTTTGTTGACGTCAATGCGCTCAAACAGCTGATATTTTTCATGTATTTTGGACATGCCCTCTTATACAACCACTTTGGCGGGAGGTATTAAATTTCATAACCACTGTTTTGGGGGGACCTGTTGATCTGGACTCAGCTGGTGTTACTCCACCGCTATCCTATATCTGTCCCTAAACATGATCGCTACCTTCTAGGTCATATTTTGAGAGCGACCAGGGCTGCTATAGCCCAAATTTGCAAGACAATTGCCCCCCACCCCTGACTCAATTAATTTCTAAAATTCAGAATAGCTTTTAGACATGCCCTTCTCTACTTCTGCTACGGCCCCTATTATGAAGTGGTTCAAATGGCATGTGTACGTCATGGAGGGGGCAGGTGCAACTAGAGGGACTTCCCTCTCTTCTTCCACTTCTTCATTCTTAGCCCTGTTTGACTACCCCCGGGATGACAATGTTTCTTTGATGCACTACATTATTACAATATGCACTGAAATGTCTCTTTGCTTTGCTTTTTTTTATTTTAGCAATACGTGGATTCACATCTGCTGTAATACTCATTAAGCAACTACCCCTCACAATGGGAGGGGATTCCCTCTGTGTCCCCCTCTTATTTGACTTCCTTCTTATTTTCTGTACCCGATTATCTTCTGCTATGAGATGGCGATAGCGCTAGAATGGATGTAGCCTATCTTTTACAGCTGCTGTCCTTGGGGGGAAGCTTTCATTGCAGGGTCTAACCAGTGCTCGAAGTGTGGGTGTATACCGCTACTTCTCCTACTGACTTCATTGTAAAACTATCAAACTCCGTTCACTTACATTCCCATTACTTTTTTCATACCGTGACCACTAAATCTTCATACTGCCACTTCTAAATTTCCACTTTGACCACTGGGTCTAACCCTTTGATGAGGGGAAGCCCTACCTCCGGCAACACAAACGTTAGAGAAAGAGCTTTAACCACTTTCATAAGTAGTTCCATGAGGGAGAAAATCTACAGAGACAGCAACTAGGCTGTTTGTCAAACCATTTTCTAGGGAATAGCAGCTTCACTTTCTCACCAGCTGTCAACAGTCTTCAGAAGAGACTTGCCTTAACAATGATGGCCTACGCCATGTTCATAAGTCTGTTGTGCAAAGCCATCAATGCTTTAACATCAACTTAAGCTGTTTACTTCTGCTCCAAAACCACAATGTTGTACCCTATATAATAGATTGATGTGCCTATCTAAAGCCCTGTATTATATCTCATCTATTGTTGCATAAGTGTGAGTCTGCATCATAGTTAAAGTCTCAAAATCCTGTATGGGAATGTGAGAGGGCATCTTATTCAGATCTTCCAAGCTAAAAGTCCATTAACTATACCAGACATTACTGTAGTCCACAGGGGAATAACTGGGGAATACTGGAACCCATAGCAATATTTTGAAAGCACCTCCTCCAAACCCCAAAACCTAACTCTCCTAAAAAAAACATCTTCATTAAGGGACCACGAGTAGCAACACCGAAAAGTTCCAGTGAGACCTGGATCCTCCGGTAAGTTATAAAGTGTTGTTTGAGTCATTGTAACGGATTTACTGGATACACTAATAATCTTGATTAACGCTGGCTTACCTGAGGTGCGGAGTCTAAAGATCTCCTCGGTATTCACCAAGAACCGCCGCAAGGCGGGATGGGCTTTGCTGCCAGGAGTCGCAGGTCGTGGTCCTCAGGTTTGCCCCAAGATGTAGTACAGCGGAATAGGAGCAAGATGAGAATAGTCGCACAGGCCGGGTCGGTACACAGGCAGGCAATGCAGACAGAATCAGGAGGCAATCTCAGAGTCAATCAAACAGGGTCGGTACACGGGTCACCAGAACAGATGCGTGTTCAGCTAGCCGGGTCGGTACACAGGAAGGCAGATAAACGTATAGAGAAAGGAGCGTGAGGCAATCCGGGTCAGGAGCACAGGCAATAAGGAAGGTCAGCAAGCCAAGTCGGTACACAGAGGACAACGGAATCCAGAAGGGTAAACAAGCCGGGTCGGTACACTGGAGGTCAACACACAGGAAGCAGGAACAAGGAGGACACAGATCTCCGAGATGGTAAATGGACCAATGAACCTGGGGGCAAATTTCTTGCTGGGAGCCTTTAAACTAATGTTCTGTGTAGAACTTTATCCCCAAACTTTACCCCCGATGGAGAAATTAGGACCGGCTCCTCTCTTTTTATCATAGGCCTCCTTAGAACAAGAGGTGGCTTTTCTGAGACTTGATTTGGTTTGTTCCCAGATATGGGAGAAGTTACGAAATAATAAGTCCACTGCTGGGACTTCAGAAGCAGAAATTTGGGAAAAGGTGGGTAATCTAGGATGACAGCCATAGAGAACGAAAAAAGGAGAATTAGAGAGAGCCTCGTTGAAATGTTTATTATGGGCGAACTTAGCCCATGGAAGGAGGTCCACCCAGTTGTCTTGATTGGCAGAAATGAATATTCTTAAGAATTTCTCCAATTCCTGGTTGGTTCTCTCTGTGAGGCCATTAGACTGGGGCTGATATGCAGAGGAAAATTAAAGCTTGATCCCAGATGTGTGACAAAAGGATCTCCAGAATTTGGATATAAACTGAGATCCTCAATTGGAGACAATGTGATGAGGACAACCATGAAGGCGGAATATCTCTTTGATGAAAATATCAGCCAATGAGGAGGAAGATGGAAGACCTCTCAGTTGAATGAAGTGTGCAGTTTTGGAAAAGCGGTCTGTGACCACTAGGACCACAGTACAAGACTTGGAGGGGGTAGGTCCATGATAAAATCCATGGAGATTTGTGACCACGGGTATTCAGAAACTGGTAATTGAAGTAAATGACCATAAGGCCTCCTCCTGGGGGTCTTGTGTTGGGCACATATGGAACACGAAGACACAAACCTCCTTACATCTTCCCATATGGAAGGCCACCAGTAGTTGCGAGATAACAGGGCCCAAGTCTTGCGAATGCCAGCATGACCTGAGAAGAGGGAACGATGAGCCCATCGTAGGAGTTTGATGCAAAGAGCTACAGAAATGAAGGTGTTGCCTGGAGGACAGCTTTTTTTGATATGAGTTGCTGCCAGTATTACGGGTCCGACGGAGCAGCAGGGGAACGCAAAGAGGTAAGTATCGTGACAGTCATATCACCAGTGCCTCCCAATGGTCCTCACTTTAGGTTTCCATGTGATCTGCTATGATCATGTGACAGCAGACAATGTGCGGAGAGCTGGGAAATTTGGAAGGGACACACTGTTGTAAATGTCACATCAAAGTCAAGCAGCTTCCTACCACCTTAGTAATGCCCCTTTCATGGAAATTCACTTTTCCAGATCTCTCCTAAAGTATTACTCGGTTTAGCTTCATAAATGTATTAAATTAATAATGAGAATGAGGACACAATGGAATTGTCTTTATTACAAGTAGCAATTGTGTGAGCGTGGAACTTTTATTACATTACTCAGAATGCGCATGGAAAAAGGCCTTCTGCTGGAGTGCAGCATGGAGCTGTAAAACTGGTTAAAGTATAGAACGAGACCTGAAGACTGTCAGCTTTCAGCTGGTGTAAAACTGATATATATTTGTGGGTTTTAACTGGCTGTGCGCCCCTCCACAAAACAAGGAATACTCCCTAAAAATATGCCTTTTTCTACCTTTTACCTCAATACAATAATCTCTCTTTACAAAACCAAATCTGGGGCCTGATTCATTAAGGATCTTAACTTGAGAAACTTCTTATTTCAGTCTCCTGCGCAAAACCATGTTACAATCCAAGGGGTGCAAATTAGCATTCTGATTTGCACATAAGTTAAATACTGACTGTTTTTTCATGTAGCACACAAATATCAACTTTAAATTTCAGTGTACAAATAAGCTATCAAGTATTTGTGTGCTACATGAAAAAACAGTCAGTATTTAACTTATGTGCAAAACAGAAAACTAGTTTGCACCCCTTGCATTGTAACATGGTTTTGTCCAGGAGACTTAAATAAGAAACTTCTTAATTTAAGATCCTTAATGAATCAGGCCCCTGGATACTGCACAGTTTTGCAAAATAAAAACTCATTAGTGTCCTTACACTGAGCTTCAGACGTAATGCTAATGTACTAGAAACTGATCACTGGCACATTGACATAATGATTCAAAATACCATATGCTGAAAGAGAAATTGGTATATACTCAAACTGCACTGGCTGAGCACATGTTGCATATACAGGAACACAAACAGTCAATGGGGAAAAAATAGAAAGAGCAACGATGGTGCGTGATGTATTAAAATGTGTTTAATGTAGCAGCTAAAAAGTAAGAGTAATTATAATGACAAATACACAAATGTTCTAGTGATCCTGCTTCCTTGGTTACAAAGTCCCTGTGGGAGACACCTTTACAGTTGTAACATCAGAGCATAAGTGGTAAGGAGGGGAATATAAATATCAGAATGTCTTTTTCCTAATCACATAAAGGACAGCAAGAGCAGTATGTTTATCTGTATTATACAGGAGCTGTGAGTGTATTATATGCAGGGCAAATCGGTATATCTGTATTATACTAAAAAGCAGTTCAATCTGTATTAGACAGAGCAGTGAATGTAACTTTTTTGCAATGATTGTAGTTGCATTAAATGCAGAGCGGTGAGTGAATCTATATTATACATACAACAATGTGTGTGTTGGTATACAGAGAGTAGTGGAGGTCATTTATGAACCAATATCATCATCATCATCACCATTTATTTATATAGCGCCACTAATTCCGCAGCGCTGTACACAGAACTCATTCACATCAATCCCTGCCCCATTGGAGCTTACAGTCTAAATTTCCTAACACACAGACAGACAGACATAGAGAGAGAGACTAGGGTCAATTTGATAGGAGCCAATTAACCTACCAGTATGTTTTTGGAGTGTGGGAGGAAACCGGAGGACCCAGAGGAAACCCACGCAAACACAGGGAGAACATACAAACTCCACACAGATAACGCAATGGTCGGGAATTGAACTCATGACCCTAGTGCTGTGAGGCAGAAGTGCTAACCACTTAGCCACCATGCTGCACAACCAACAAATGACAGCTCCATAGAGCACCTGCAGCTATGGACACACCTACTCAAGATTTGCACAAGTGCATCTCTATTTCCATTTGGGCACATAGAGTGGTAGGAGTAAGGTGATCTTGGTAAAAGTACATAGTAAGAGTACCATTAATCCTTGTTGTCAATTTGTTAATACAGATTTTAGAATGAAATAAAGGGATGAGAATGGAACATTTTGAGGGGGAATTATTGCCATGCACTTTAAAAAAGACTTGAATTATTCAGAATTCTCTCCTGGCCTTACACGTTCCTTGATCAGCCCTTTACAGAAGAGTGGCGTTAGATACATGAACAACCTATCCCGGGATGCTACTTTTCCTCTATTTTAAGACATCCAATCGAAATTTAATATTCCTTCTAAAAACCTTTATCATTATCTTCAACTTTTAAATTTCCACAGCAAAATTAGAAACCTTTTCACCCTTCCACCCCTTTCCACTGTTGAAGCGCTCTCTTTATGACAGCTGGTTTAATCTCAACACTATACTCAGAACTCACTCTCTTCACTACAACTTCACCCAATCCACATGTACTGGCCTATGATTGTGATTTCGAGGAGAGCCTAGATACTGAGGAATTATTATTATTATTATTATTCTTTATTTATATGGCGCCACAAGGTGTCCGCAGCGCCGTACAATATACAGTACAGACAGAATACAAGGGTATGACAGTACAGAGTAGAACAAGTATCACCAAGACTTCAATATCTCCAAGTAAAGCAAATAGGAATGGGCTGAGATATGGTAGAATGCCGCTTCTCGCTCGATTTGTGTGAAAATAAAGGAAAATGTATACAAAAGTTACACTGAGACTCATCAGACAGATGTTGGAGTTGCCAAAACTTGGAAACTTTTGGATAGACATTAGGAACTTAATCTTCATGGTACTTCAAACAGTTGTCCCCTAGAACCTAAGTTAGCTGAGGACTGGTACACTGGCGGTAGCGTGGTACAAAATCAGTATGCAGAAGGGAAGTCCAATAACAAGCCGGGATCTGGTACACAGACAATAATGCAGTACAAAAGCAGGATTCATGAGAGAGTGGTCAAAACAAGCAAGGACTGGTACATGAGGGGTTAACAGGCAGAAGCACTATTAAAGAATAAATAACAAGGAAAGCCAAGGTGAGTCAGTCTGGGCATGAATACCTGTTGCTCTGACACAGCTGCAATGTCAGAGTGAGCTTATATACTCTGCAGGTTTGAATATGCCGCCTCCCAGCCACGATCATGTGATTGCCAAAACCAGGAAGTGCTGAGCTTACACAGAGGCAGAGGGAATCAGCAGCATAGGAGTGTGAAGTAGGTAAGTTTTGTGACAATAGAAGATTTACAATTTGACGTACGCTGGGTGGACCTCCAAGGCACAAAAATCAAGGAATTCTGCAAAACTTTGAGATTTGCAGAGTAGCATATTTATTTCTAGTGCGATATACCAATAGTATGCATTTCTGTAGTGCTGTACAGAGAGAACTCACTCACATCAGTCCCTGCCCCATTAGAGTTTACAGTCTAAATTCCCTAACAAACACACACAGACCGAGAGAGACTAGGGTCAAGTTAATAACGGCCAATTAACCTACCAGTATGTTTTTAGAGTGTGAGAGGAAATCGGAGCACCCGGTGGAAACCCACGCAAACACGGGGAGAACATACAAACTCCACACAGATAAGACCATGGTCGGGAATCAAACTCATGGCGCCAGAGCTGCGAGGCTGAAGAGCTAACCACTAAGCCACTGTGCTGCCCAGATTAATGTGTGTATACATCTTATATAGGCAGAGCAGTGTGTGTATCAGTCATCCATGCAGAGCAGGATGTATAGCTGTGCTGTACACAGTGTGTTAAAGGGCCACATACCCTAAAATACATCCAGTACGAGTATATCTTGTAAAACTGACTAATGTTTAATGAAAGGTTCCATTAGAGAAATTAAGCCTTGACATTGTATTTGTAACAATGTTATTATCTATTTGAAATGTTTGTGTAATGTACATCAATAGGCTTGATAATGGGCTGTATTTTATGCATAGGAAACTTGCATTTTAGATTTAAAAGGGTTGTCCCATTTTGGACAAAAACCATTATAATGAGCTACCCATAAAGTAGAAAATAGTCTACGCACAACTAAAGACAGGAAGCTGGATAATGACAGCTCCATAGTACTGGACCACTCAATCTGTCAAGTCATTATCAATAGTTCCACATACTTGCCAACTCCCGGAAACTTGCGTGACTGGAGGGCGGGAGGGGGCGGGGCAAGGCCAAATGCGGCGTTTTGGCCCCGCCCCCGCGAAACCGTGCTGTACGTCGCGGGGGGCGTGGCCAAAATTACGCGATTGGCCTCGCCCCCGCCCCCTGCCTCTAAAATGGCGTGATTCACAAGAATCGCGTCAAATGACGCGATTCTCTGTGAAATCTTGGATCCGGGAAAAATGCCAGCTCCCCCGGGAGCCCGGGAGACTGACCCGAATTTCGGGAGTCTCCCGGACTTTCCGGGAGAGTTGGCAAGTATGTAGTTCCATCAAGTTAATATTCTGTAGTGAGCTGCAGCTGTCCTGCATGGAATATCAGCCAACTTGAAATGCAATGTCTGGCCTCATGTAACAGGGAAAAGGAGGGGATTTGCATCCAGGGGTGGTGCCCATACTTTCAGCACATGGGGGGAATGAGGAGATTAAACTCTAGTTAAAAGCATTGTCCCTAAATCCATTAAATTGACTCTTTTCAAAATGCTTAATCTGTAGAAAGAAGAAATGTTAAGCGTTTGGTATCTACTTATCCTAACTACATGGAAATTGTTATACATATATTCGGCATTTTACAAATGTTGCATAGTCATAACTGCCATGTGTACATATAATCTCTTTAAAAGGTTACTAGCCCCTAATGCCCAAGGTTGATTTTGTGGTCCTGACAAATCCCAGCTTCTGTTCCGAGCTGCATTTATCCACGGTCAAAACACAAGGGCAGTATCACTGAAATCCCAGACATGTACTCTCACATAAAATGACAAAACACTCACCGTGAAGACAATTGGGGTGTATACTGTACAGGGAATGTATGTTGTGATTGGAGGAAACACAGTCTGAATACCATTTTCTCGAGGTATTGTCCCTTGTACAGCCCTAGGCTAAACACACTCTTACTCTGCCTGTCTGACTCCTCTTACATCTAATTGGATATATACTGATCCAGGACATAAACCTGATTATTATGATTGAACTTCTTTAGCTGTTTACTAGGGTGCATAACAAATGATGTTGCACGCACTGACATATTTCAGTATCTGTGTGGAGTCTGTGGCAGCGAGGTTAAAAAAGACATGGGGCCATCAAGTTAACATTTTATAAATTCTAACTACATGGATCCAGAGGAAGGCAACCAAAACACAGTGTACAGTTACAACATAGCTGCAATATAATGTCCTATGTTAGTGAATTTGCCTTCAACACCTCATGTGATTAGGAATTCCATCGCTTAACCACCCTTACAGTGAAGAACCCTTTTCTATGCTGATGGTGAAACTGTCTCTATTCACAGCTGACGTCATATTGTCCTTTGACTGTTTTATGACTTGAAAAGTTAATAAGAAAAATGTTGGTAAAAATGTTGGTATTGCCCTTGAATCATCATCATTTATTTATATTGCGCCAATAATTCCACAGCGCTGTACAGAGAACTCACTCACATCGGTACCTGCCCCATTGGGGCTTACAGTATAAATTGCCTAACATACACACACACATAGACAGACACAGACTAGGGTCAATTTTGCAGCCAATTAACCTACCAGTATGTTTTTTTGGAGTGTGGGAGGAAACCGGAGCACCCGGAGGAAACCCACGCAAACACAGGGAGAACATACAAACTTCCCACAGATAAGGCCATGGTCGGGAAATGAACTCATGACCCATGTGCTGTAAAGCAGAAGTGCTAACCACTAGGCCACCGTGCTGAATTTATATACATATATGGTTGATCACTAGTAACTATTGGGAACCAAATAATAATAAAACAATATTTTGATGTTTTTTTGATGCTTATTGGACATCAATTTTACTTTTAACAGATAACAATAAAGGTTACTTTTTATTATTATTTGTTCCCTAATAGTGTACCACAACAAAGGTAATTCCTTTTTTCTTTTCTCCTTTGTGGGTCATATTGAAATGTAAGGTATACAATGCAGTGATCGGCAAGTTACGTTCCTTGTATTGACATAAGTCATGCTCAGTCAACCTATATCGCTCCAGCTGAGAGGACATGCTTGTACACATAAATAGCTGGTTACCTACCTCTGACACGAGTTATAGCCAGGTTGGTCGCACCTGCAATTCATTGCGCTGTATATTATGTGTGTATTTGTTAAGGATATGGCTATTTGTGTCACGCTGCGCAGTATATACAATCAAAATAAGAAGGGTAAGATCTGGATAGAGGGTACACAGAACCAGTAAATAGAGTGTACTGGCATAACAGTAATTAAATGTCCTCCACTGAGTATAAGACAGTAAGACATATTCACAAGCTGACTCAACGCGCGAATTAATGTGTGCCTTACATAGAAAGAAAATTATATTACTAGCGAACATTAATTCTGACCTACAGCATGCAGTAAAAGTGTGATCTGGTCACTGGGTGTTTATGGGCACTTTGCTGTGCAGAAGCGATAAGAGAGGTGTTGCTTTGTCACAATATGCTTATAAGTAATTCTATGTGCACTAGGAAGGAGCTGTGCTGTGTGATAAATAGTTTTTTTTTTTTACCTGCAATGTCTTATATACAATTGATATTCTGTGTAAAATAGAGGAATTGTGCTGTATGGCTGTTGGTAACATGTTTTCAGACCCCATCCTTTACCTATTGTACTTTCAATTTTATCTAAATAGTCTTAGATTACCAAAGCATATGGCGTTAAATGACGTTTGATTCTGAAGAATTTTCATACTGCTAGGATTTGTTTCATGCTGGTCATACATAGTCCAGCCCCTGTTTTGATTGCCAAACGGTAGGATCTATTTCCAGTTTGGTCACTAATGGGTAGTAATGTCGGGCACATACCTTCCAACTTTTGAAGTTATGCGTACGCTGTTGCAAAGTGACGTAGAAGGGACATGACCACAGCCGCTTCCAAAACCCTCTTTCACTGCCGTGCACACCAGTGGCAGATGTGCTTGACACCCATTGCTCTTTTATGCTATGCAGAGCAACGGTGAACGGGACATAAGTCCCAACTGTCTAATCTTGGGAAAAAGCTGCCAGCGGATGGGACAGCAGGGCAGAGCCCTTAAATCGGGACCCACCTAAATTGGGGCAGTTGGGAGTTTTGCAGGCATGCATATTGTTTTGGAAGAACATACCAAGGCAAGAGTGGACTGCATGCTAGAGATGCTCAAGCTTGGTTTTCCGAAAAACCGAACCCCCACGAACACCGCCAGTCCGAGTACGAAGCTGAGTCAAGAGATCCAGTGACATTGCTCACACAGAAACAGGGGTAGCAGTGTTCTTGTCACTCTCCATTCTCCAGTGACATTGCTCAGTGACATTGCTCACACAGAAACAGGAGGGGTAGCAGTGTTCTTGTCACTCTCCATTCTCCAGTGACATTGCTCAGTGACGTTGCTCACACAGAAACAGGGGTTTGCAGTGTTCTTGTCACTCTCCATTCTCCAGTGACTTTGCTCAGTGAGATTGCTCACACAGAAAAAGGAGGGGTAGCAGTGTTCTTGCCACTCTCTATTCTCCAGTGACATTGCTCAGTGACATTGCTCACCCAGAAACAGGAGGGGTAGCAGTGTTCTTGTCACTCTCCATTCTCCAGTGACTTTGCTCAGTGACATTGCTCACACAGAAACAGGAGGGGTAGCAGTGTTCTTGTCACTCTCCATTCTCCAGTGACTTTGCTCAGTGACATTGCTCACACAGAAACAGGAGGGGTAGCAGTGTTCTTGTCATTTGATAAAACTTTACTGGAAATTAATGTTATTGAGGTTAATAATAGCCTAGGAATAAAAAGAGCCAAATTATGCGATTTTAACATGTAAAAAAAAATAAAAAATATTAATAATACAGATCCAAAACCAAAACCAAAACACGGGGGTCAGTGAACATCCCTACATACCAGTTTTGGTATTTATTTTTTGGGTACAGGAATTATATCCCATCACCTCCCTCCTGCTCTTCTCTGCTACCAGTCACTGCTCAGCTGCTGGCTCAGTAGTAGGGCAGTAACCAAGCAGTGAGATATAGTGGTCATGTAAAGTGATGTTGTGCGGCACCTCCAATTTACTGTATACTTTACTTACTGTGAAGAACTGACTGGCTTTGGGAAATTAGAAGTGAGAGGACAAAGTAGAAGGAAGAGGCGCTTGAAGTCTGTTGAATTGAATATCTATCAAAATGTACTTTAAGTTTTGTTTCATATATACTGTATACATATATATATATATATATATATATATATATATATATATAGCTTTTTACATGCATATAATGTATCTGACCTAGAAATGTAATGTATTCAAAATATAGCACTTATGCTTTGCAGAATATATTACAGAAAAATTATTTAATCAATAGATGGAATCCTCCATACACAAATAAAAGGTGTGTGACAATACCTATTGCAGCTCAGCATAGGGCTCAGAAGGCCCAGAGGTAGCTGTGTAAATCGCCAGTTGTGAGCATACTCGCCAACTCTCCCAGAATGTCCGGGAGAGCAGGCAAGTCTCCCGCACCCGGCAAATGCCTTGCCACAATGTGATTCGCGGTGAATCGCATCATTTTGGCCCTGCCCCCCGCATCAAAACATCATTTTTGATGCGGGGGCGGGGCCAAAATGACACGATTGACCACACCCCGCCCCCTCCCGCCCTCTAGTCCCGCCTCCTGTCCGGGATATCCCAGGCTTCAGTGCCTAAATGTAGGCAAGTATGCTTGTGAGGCCATTGTGTGCCCTGCAAAACCATGAGGTCTAAGAAGCTGGCTGTGTTGTGAAATGCAGGTGGTAGAGACAGACAGTTGGTCTGTTCACCAAGTCTTGCAGCATGCCGGGTATGGGAAAGGGCACAATGCTGCTCTGCTGTTCAATCAGTAACCTATAACAGATATCCAATCAACATCATGCATTAGGGTGGGTTAGAAAAAGGAGCACAAGCATGTAGTGAGTACAACTACAAAGCTAATAGTGCATAAGTATTCACAGTGCCGTGGGCAGCAGAAGCTGTACATAGCTCCATGTGTAGTTCATGTGGGGCAATAATCACACTCAGAAACTGCTAATGTAGCCCATTAACAAGAAGAAGGCTGGATATTGTCAACACAATGCAGCTTGTGATTTAACACATACATATACTGATACAGAAACACCACGGCGAGCATTTCTCGAGAGGCTTGCTGTGGGGCAATATATAATAGTGCAGCTTGCTGTGTACAGCATATGCAGATACTGTGCTCTATGTTTGTGTTAGACAGCAGGCCTGTGTATCACACAGACACAAGTATAAAATACTCGTCTTGCTCTGTGCAGCATATAAGAAATGTGTGGCAGTATTAGGGGACTGACTCTGTGTCTCAGGATTTTCCGGTGCCGCCTGCGAGAAACTCTAATGAAGATATAATGTTGACATATGTCTAGTCTCCTGACAGCTTCGCAATTTCTGATCCCCGACAGCTACTCATTTTAATACAATCAGTGGTTTATTTTTTTTCTGCTTGCTCTAAACAAGGGTAACCCATTGTTGGCAAGATGTACCACTTTCCACTCTAATCACATCCCTCTCTTTAATTCTGCTAGAGAACACTTGGTGGGAATAGTTATATTTGGCAGCAACAAAATGCACTTCTATATAGGGATGTGCACCGGCGACTTTTGAGGTCTCGTGTTTTGTGTTTTGGATCCGGATTTTCGTTATTTTTGAGGTTCGGATTTGTCTCGCAAAACACTTGACGAAAGGTCTCGGTTCGGATTTAAGGTATTGGATTCGGATTTTTTTTGAAAAAAACATAAAAAGTTTAAAAATCAAGTTTTTGGGCTTATTTTCACTCCTAGGCTATTATTAACCTCAATAACATTCAATAACAAGCATTTCCACTAATTTACAGTGTATTCTGAACACCTCACAATATAGTTATTAGTCCAAAACGTTGCAACAAGGTATCTTTCTGGACTGCGTAGAGGAGTGGGTCACCACAATATATATTAAAAACCCTGAACTTTTATGATTCGCACCAATAATTGTACCTGGACTGCGTAGAGGAGTGGGTCACCACAATATATTAAAAACCCTGAACTTTTATGAATCGCACCAATAAATGTACCTGGACTGCGTAGAGGAGTGGGTCACCACAATATATATAATAAGAAAACCATCAACTTGTTTGATTCGCACCAATAAATGTACCTGGACTGCGTAGAGGAGTGGGTCACCACAATATCTTAAAAACCCTGAACTTTTATGAATCGCACCAATAAATGTACCTGGACTGCGTAGAGGAGTGGGTCACCACAATATATATAATAAGAAAACCATCAACTTGTTTGATTCGCACCAATAAATGTACCTGGACTGCGTAGAGGAGTGGGTCACCACAATATATTAAAAACCCTGAACTTTTATGAATCGCACCAATAAATGTACCTGGACTGCGTAGAGGAGTGGGTCACCACAATATATATAATAAGAAAACCATCAACTGGTTTGATTCGCACCAATAAATGTACCTGGACTGCGTAGAGGAGTGGGTCACCACAATATATATAATAAGAAAACCATCAACTTGTTTGATTCGCACCAATAAATGTACCTGGACTGCGTAGAGGAGTGGGTCACCACAATATATTAAAAACCCTGAACTTTTATGAATCGCACCAATAAATGTACCTGGACTGCGTAGAGGAGTGGGTCACCACAATATCTTAAAAACCCTGAACTTTTATGAATCGCACCAATAAATGTACCTGGACTGCGTAGAGGAGTGGGTCACCACAATATATATAATAAGAAAACCATCAACTTGTTTGATTCGCACCAATAAATGTACCTGGACTGCGTAGAGGAGTGGGTCACCACAATATATATAATAAGAAAACCATCAACTTGTTTGATTCGCACCAATAAATGTACCTGGACTGCGTAGAGGAGTGGGCACTGGGCACCACAATAAAATATATAAAAAACCTTCAACAGGTCTGCATTACACTACACATACGGCTGCTCCTCCATCCTCTCCATCATATACATGTTGGAGTTTTAGCATGTGACAACCTCTTGTTTTTGATAATGTCAGTGCATTTTGAATATTTTTCAATTTGCCCCACACCACTGAATGTACTTTATCTATGATACGCATCTATCTATCTTGACTGCGTAGTGTGGTGGCCCCGGTACACAATTTGGTACCGGGGCCACAATAAAATAAATACACCCTCCACGTGTCAGAATTCCACCAAACAAGTATCTGGACTGCGTAGTGTGGTGGCCCCGGTACACAATTTGGTACCGAGGCCACAATATAATTAAAAAACCCTCCACGTGTCGGAATTCCACCAAACAAGTATCTGGACTGCATAGTGGGGTGGCCCCGGTACCCAATTTGATACCGGGGCCACATTACCTCCTCCAATTTCCAAGTGTAGTGTTTATAACATCTTAACACTACACTAATTCTAGCACGTCAAAACCTCTTGTTTTAAATAATGACAGGGCATTTAACTTTTGATTTAATTTATTGAATTTGTTGGCATTTTCTTTTACTTTTTGAACATGGCAAACGACTGTTGAATGGTCACATAATGCCAAAAAAAAAGTTGCAAGATGGAATTGTCCTTGGGCCCTCCCACCCACCCTTATGTTGTTGAAATAGGACATGCACACTTTAACAAACCAATCATTTCAGCGACAGGGCCTACCAAACAACTGTGGCTGAAATGATTGGTTTGTTTGGGCCCCCACACCAATAAAACAATTCATCTCTCCCTGTACAAACTAAACAGGCTCTACTGAGGAAAGATGTCGTCCTTATCCTCAACCTCTGATTCCTCTCCCCCTACAGTGTGTACTTCCTCCTCCTCACACATTATCAATTCGTCCCCGCTGGACTCCACAACCACAGTCCCTCTGTACTGTCTGGAGGGCAGTGCTGTACTTCATTGAGGAATTGATTATTCATTTTTATAAACATCATTTTTTCAACGTTGTGAGGAAGCAACCTCCTTCGCCGCTCACTGACCAGGTTCCCCGCTGCACTAAAAACTCTTTCCGAGTACACACTGGAGGGGGGACAACTCAGTTAAAAAATAGAGCCAGTTTGTACAGGGGCTTCCAAACTGCCTTTTGGAGTTCTACCACGTCACTACCTCTAGTTAATTTAGATTGCAAGGCTTGTAAATATAAATACTTTGAAGATAAAAAAAAGCAGGCTGCACAGACTGTGGAGCTAGAAAGTGAAATTAAATGGACCACGTTACTTTGGTGGCTATCTATGCCCCCCCCCCGCCCTACACTTGTAGTTGAATATAAATAAAGCAGCCTGCATAGACTGTAGAACTAGCAATTCAAATATACAAAGAAATGGACAAAGGCAGTTTGGTATCTGTCTGCATCAGATCCCCTCTCCACTAGGAGTAAAACAGAAAACTTTTCAGCCGTTATATAATCTAGAATATAAATAGAAATTGAGAAATGCAATTTGGTATCTGTCTGCATCATAATCATCAACATCCTCCTCAGCGCCAGCTACATCAATATCCTCCTCCCAGTGCACAACATTCACACCTTCATTAGCCAAATCTGTAACTGGACTGTGGGTGATCCTTCCAGCATATGCAGAGGGCGTGCTGCAAATGCTGGATGGAGTCACCTCTTCCCGTACAGTGATGGGAAGGTCAGGGTTCACAACCAACAACACCCTTGGACTCGCCTTGGGGATTTGTGATGTCATCTGTTTAGAAGGCAGAGTTCTTTGCTGTTTTGTTGTTGTTGCTGACAGCATAACTCTCTTAAATTTTTTGTAGGGGGGGGGAGGAGGGCTTTGATCCTTGGGTGAAGTTGGACCACTAGTCATGAACACGGGACAGGGCCTAAGCCGTTCCTTGCCACTACTTGTCGTAATTGGCATATTGCCAACTTTACGTTTCTCCTCAGATGATTTTAAGTTTCTTTTTTTGCTGTTTTTTGAGAACTTGGGCTTTTTGGATTTTACATGCCCTGTACTAGGAGATTGGGCATCGTGCTTGCCAGACGACGTTGATGGCATTTCATCGTCTATGTCATGACTAGTGGCAGCAGCTTCAGCATTAGGAGGAAGTGGGTCTTGATCTTTCCCTACTTTATCCTCCAAATTTTTGCTCTCCATTATATGTAGCACAAGATACTGCAGAATGTGTGAACTTGGTAATATTGCAGTACCAATGGACTTATAATGCTGGATTGGTTTTGCAAATTTGGTTATAATTATTATATATATTTTTTTTTTTTTTAATTTTTTATTTTTTTTTACTTTTTTTTTATTTTTTACAAACTTGGGAATAATGGGGAAATAACTATGCCCTTAGAAGCACAGAGCACAGGACACAGCACCACTGGACTGAACAGGACACGGCACAGGACCCAGCAGCACTACGGAACTCAGCAGGACAGAGCACAGGACACAGCACCACTGGACTGATACTGCAGAATGTGTAAACTTTGTAATATTGCAGTACCACTGGACTTTTACTGCTGAATGTGTGAACTTGGTAATATTGCAGTACCAATGGGCTTATACTGCAGGATTGGTTGTGAAAATTTTGTGGTAATTAAAAAATATTAAAGTAGTTTTTGGTATTTTATAAAAAAAACTTTTTTTTATTTTTTTAAACACAGGGGAATATTGGGGAAATAACTATGCCCTTAGAAGCACAGAGCACAGGACACAGCACCACTGGACTGAACAGGACACAGCACAGGACCCAGCAGCACCACTGACCTCAGAAGGACAGAGCACAGCACACAGCACCACTGGACTGATACTGCAGAACACAGCACAGCACAGCACAGCACAGCACTAAACAGCACAGCACTAAACAGCACAGAACTAAACAGCACAGAACTAAACAGCACAGAGGACCACCTAACACACCCTCCCTCTACCCTGATCAATGCCCGAGTGAAGATGGCGGCGACTAGCGGGGAATTTATAGGATCCGAGTATCGCGAGATCCGACAACGGGATTATGAGTCAGAGCCTCAGTTTCACTTTTGAATTTGGCGCCAATACCCGGATCTGTCTCGGATCCGACTCGGATCCGCAACGTTCGGGTGGGCTCGGATTTCAGAAATCCGAGCGCGCTCATCCCTACTTCTATATTCTGTACTATGCCGTGGTGTTTGTCAGACTCTTACCTGCTTATAAAGTCTGCTGTTCTAGACTTAACTGTATATGGGGTCTCTACCATCAGGTGCGGTCTATTAAAATCATGGTACAGGATTTGCGTTTCGGGGACAATATAAAGATGAGGGTAAGGATATTGGTGAAGAAAACAATGGGGTAGTGAGAAGAAAAAGTTAAGTATGTGATTGAAACAGAAAACAACGTAGATAATGAGATTAGAAACCATGAGGTGTTAGAGAAGATGGAGAGGCAGGGAAGACATATAGGGTTAGAGATGGTAAAAGTAAGAGGTGGGTTATATGAAAGCTCAGATGGCTGTAGAGAGGGAGCAATAGGCAAAGGGGGATATATATATGGTGGGCAGCACGGTGGCGTAGTGGTTAGCACTTCTGCCTCACAGCGCTGGGGTCATGAGTTCAATTCCCGACCATGGCCTTATCTGTGTGGAGTTTGTATGTTCTCCCTGTGTTTGCGTGGGTTTCCTCCGGGTGCTCCGGTTTCCTCCCACACTCCAAAAAAACAAACATACTGGTAGGTTAATTGGCTGCTATCAAATTGACCCTAGTCGCTCCCTCTGTTTGTCTGTGTATGAGTGTGTGTCTATATTAGGGAATTTAGACTGTAAGCTCCAATGGGGCAGGGACTGATGTGAATGAGTTCTCTGTACAGCGCTGCAGAATTAGTGGCGCTATATAAATAAATGATAATGATGATGATGAAAGGATGAGAAAGGAAGGAACACAATGAAATTGAGGAATGAAAGTAAATAGAAGATGATGGAAGCCATAGAATGAAGATGAGAGGGAACATAAATAACAGTTAAAATTGTGGATAAATGTTGGAGGTTTTAAAGGTAGCAATAGCAGAACAATAGGGACTGAGTAAAAGAAATAGAGAAATACAGTATATGGAAAAGCGCTAGAGAACGAGATTAAGGAGGTATAAAGAAAAGGAGAGGCTAAGTGGCAAGCAGGTCTAAAAAATTGGTATAGGTAAGTATTTACAATTAATACAAAAATATATTATTAGACTAAAGTCACGGAGAAACTGATGGGGAGGGAAATAACAATAGCAAATGAATCCAATGGAAGTAAAGGACGTGATATAATGAGAGTAATTTAGGACTTGTACACACGGACACATTTAGACAGAACAGTTTAATCTCAATGATATGATATATATTGGGCCTGATTCAAGTCCAGACATACTTCCGTTTGCATAGAGTATCGTTTGCAACATCACACGCATTTGTAATTCATATGTGACACATACAACCCCTTGTGACTTGAGATACGGAACTAGGGAGGGAAGAAGCGGGCTACCATAGCCCATGTACCGTACGTGCATGCACACAGAGGCAGCTAATTCAAATCTTGTGTTTATTTTGTTTTCAACCGTATCTTTTCCACTAGCTGCAGGCGGATGACAGTGATGACCAACATGACATTACCTCTCAGAATCTGATTGGATGACTGCCAAATCACCTGCACACCTGACACCACTGATCTCAAACATCACTATATCAGACATACTTGCCAAAGTTTAATTTTTTGTTGTCCGGGAGATCCCGGAGGGGTAGTGTGATAGATGGGCGGAAGGGTGTGGGGTGCGGCCAATTGCGTCACTTTGGCCCCGCCCCTGCATTGAAAGACATTTTGTTGGAGGGGGCGGAGGCAAAATGACAAGATTCACTGCAAATCGCGTCATTGAGGTTCCCATCCTGCCCACTTCACTAGGAGTTGCCAGGTTGCGGGAGAATTGCCTGCTCTTACAAGTGTCCGGGAGACCTACCCGGAATTTGGGAGTCCCCCGGATATTCTGGGAAAGTATGATATCAGACCATTAGAGGGGGACTCCTATTGTGCCATTTTATTTCCCAGAAGCGCTGAGATCGTTGTTAAAGAGTATCACATATGTTAGCAATTAAGTTTTACTTTCCATTCTTACATTTTATTTTATTTTTTAAATGACTGGTTATTGCCACTGCATGACAATGAAATATGTTATTACATTACAGTCTAATAAAACATTTTTTTCCAGCAGAACAACATCATAGAGAAGTGGAGGGGAGGATACCCCTGTCTTTAATTTTAGGGGGGGAAGAAATGAAATTAATCTCAAACAAATAAAAATACAAAAATAAATTATATTGAAAAAAAAATTATGTTTGATTATTTTTTGCCTTCATTATGTTTTTGTTTTTTTTTTCTTTTTACCTATTTGTTATGTTGTTGTTATTGTCTAAAAATTATTATTCAGTGATCAAACATTGTGTGCTTGCCTTATTCATGAAATGTAAATTTGTACTAATGAGACATAGTTGAATGTAAAGGCTGTGATAAAGGGGTAATTGATAGCATTAAACAGTGCAGGTGAAATAGGTAATGCAGTGAAAGTGTTAATATTAGGTAATTGTCAGGAGGAAGTGGTGTTTTTATGACTAATAAGGGTAATTAAGAAAATCCACGTATATGCGTTTTGATTTATCGGAAATATGCATGTAGTCAAAATTGTGCAATTACTTAAAGAAACAAAACTTGTATGTGTATCTACGGCAGAATCACACAGCATAATTTAATTACTACCATATTAACATCATAATGTACAGTATTTTAGTAAGAAATGGGATTGGAATACGAGTGGAACTACGCAACAGTTGCGTGTCCTTTTAAAACACGTACTATAAGCACACTTTGCGTTCCGATTTGAATCATTATCTTTATAAGCTGCTCTCAAAGGGATGAATTTTAAACTGTGGATGCAGACTGCAGTTTTTTTTCCCTTCAGATTGTTTGAGTTGAAAGCAAGTGAACAGGAGGCTCATTGAATGGACCTTGGCTGCCTGTGGTTATACAGTGCATGCTTTCAAGCTCCATTCAGGTGTCATGTATTTCATTTCAGTGCCCCATGTGTACACAGCCACTGAGACAAAAAACTGAAAGCTAGGGAGGAGAGAGAGGAGAGGTTAATTGGAAAACTGAGGGAAACAGCGGGTCTCTTAAGATCTGTTTTGGTTTTTTTTGTTTCAAAGGATGATACTAGTTTTTTTAGCAATAGAGAATGAAATTGGGTATCTACAAATGAGGACACAATCTGCTTTGTGCGCCACAGTCCAGCAATGCGTTGTATGCGCTGCCTTTTCTGTGTCATTGCACCGCTTCTAGATGCTAGTGCACGTGGAAGTTACAGCGCCAATAGTAGACATGCTGTCTGTCATGAACCACATCTTTAGTTGTGCTTACATCTGCCAGTCAAGTTACTTATGCTCTCAAAACTGTGTTTTACAAACACATTTCTGCCTAGTATAACTCGCATTCTTTCAGTATGGTGGTCTCCAGGCTGTGGTGCACATGGGTGAGGTGCATCCAAACTGCCAGTAGTGCCTTTAATGATTAGGGTGTTACGTCCGAGATACCTCAACCACTAAAGTATATTGGCAACCCAGTCACCGGGTTGCCAGATTATTGTGTCTCCGCATCAGTATCATCCGCTTGTAATGTCTCACTTGTTTCACGAAACCTGTTGCTTTCCACTATTTGTGTATATTGAATCCTGGACATTAACCCCTGTGGTGCTGAATAACTTCCTGGACTCAGCTCGGTGTCATAACACCTAGACTTTGAAAATGATTATCGTGCCTGCCCAGACATGCATTGCCGCTCACAGCTCTGCAGCAGACAAAAGTATAGGCTGGAAGATGGATTGTCATCTCAATTCCCTATGCTGAAATACAGACAGTATATCCAGTGGTCACTCAGCCCTTACCCCGATCTAGGTGCCTAAAAACCTTGATATCTAGGAATAATAAAGTGAACTTTATATGATTTAAACATAGTTCTTGTAAACTTTCATCATTGGCATCCGGCCCGCCACACCCCACCACATGGCACCACCACAGCCACAGGTGGTACAGCGGTTAGCTCGCTGCCTCATAGTGCTAGGGTCATGGGCTTGATTCCAAAAAAAGCACAACTTTGTGGAGTTTGTATGTCCTCCCTGTGTTTGCGTGGGTTTTCTCCAGGGTGCTCCGGTTTCCTCCCACACCCCAAAAACTTACTGGTAAGTGTGTGTGTTAGTGAATTTAGACTGCCCTCCAATGGGATAGGGACTGATTATCTATTTTCTGTACAGCGCTGTGTAATATGATTAGCACTATATAAATAAAGATAATATTGCCAGAGTATTGTGTCTGCACCAGTATCTAGCGCTTATAATGTCTCTCTTGCTTCACCATGTACCAGACTTCGGCTAGCATCAGACAATGAAACTGTTGCTTTCCACTACTTGCGTGAATGCCGGGCATTAACCGTTGTGGTGCTAGCTAAATCTTGAACTCTTTGTCATGACATCTGGGCTTTGAAGTTTGAGATATCAACAATAATACACCTTATTTTGCACAGATACAAAAACAGGATTTTGATTTGCATGACAGGATATTATAATGAGGACCAAGGGCTAGAGACTGCACAAATTGGCAGGTGGTCCTGTTTTAGTTCACCACGCTTTGCAGATGCAGAAAGTAGTGGTAATCTCTACATGGCCTCTACTTTCACTGGGATGCACAAATGACCTGATTCATCAAGGCAAGTATCTGCCACTTTTGAGCGTATTATACGCAAAATCGCTCTGAGCTTGAGAGTACTGGATCATACGACAGTAAACGCAGCCCGGTCTGCTCCGTCTTCGAGCGCAAAGGACACTTACTACAGTCCACAATTTTGGGGACTGAACGGGGTGGGGAAGGTGTGACTCGCCATAGTCAATTTAAATAGATGGCGTGCCGAACTCGAGCATACGCAGCCGCGTCTTAATCAAGCTCTGGGCATCTCAAAGTTACTTGTTTTCTTGCTCCAGCTACAGGTCTATTCTAAGTCCTGATCAGTACTGATGACAGACTTGTATGCAGAAAAGTTGTCCAGATAGATTAGACTGCTCTGACTCTGCAGAAGTTCCTTGGACAGATCTTCGCTTACCCCTCAATTTGTCTCCAGTTCCTTAAGCTCCTGACTTTACCTGGAGGTTCTTCCTAGAAACCAAAGCCTCTGGTGTCGGCTTATGAGCAGTCTTACCGCAGGAGAAGGGTGGAATAGAAAACCCTGTCCTGAAGTCAGGGCCGGTGCTAGGGTCCTCGATGCCCTGGGCACAATGTCAAAATCCGCCCCCCCCCCCACGTCTTTCCTTACCTTGGCTCCATAAAGCTGGTCCTCTCTGCCGGGTCCTGTCCCTCACTGACACTGTGGGACCGTGATGATGATGTCACGCCCGACAGTCAGTGAGTGGAGGGGAGGAGACAGAGCGCCCCATCAGCTGTTGGAGGGGAGGGCGGCGGTGCTGATCCATAGCCCCTCCCCCTTTCTGTGGATCTATTTGAAGCTGTGCGGCGGCCGTGGAAGGTATGCTCAGCGGTCACCGCACAGTTTTAAACTATACTAATAAATGCTTTTTAATTCTGTGGCGCCCACCAGAGCCCGGCGCCCTAGGCAACTGCCTAACCTTGCCTAATGGGAGTGCCGGGCCTGCCTGAAGTCCCAGCTTCCTGTTCCAGTGTGCACATGCAATCTTGTAGGACAGTGCACTGGCCTGGCGAGCTTTAACCGCTGCCAGACTGTGTGCTCAGCTGCCTTGTGACCTTTTATGGTTAAATTACCCGATAGAAAATGTTCTATTGTTGCAATAGGCAGCATTAGGAAATGTTCCATATCGCAGGATGTCAACAACTAGACCCCCAAATCTGAGGGAGTAAAACAGAGGGCAGAGATAGAATTGGAATTATACAGAGATAAAAGCTTAACAATGAGTAATGTGGACATAGGAAAATGAATAGGGTTAAACCTAGAGAGATAATGGGACTGTAAAATGAGTGAATGAGGGAAAACCATGAAAGTAATAGAGAGAAGGAAAGAGGATTTAAAGAAAAATTATGTAATTGTGAAGCCGTCAACCAAATGGGCAGGACCTGCTTAAGGTTTCAGGCTGCCCTAGCCAATACGATTGTAGCCCCCTTGCCTACCACACCAGTCTAATATGCAGTTGGTAAAAAGAAACTTGTCTGGCTTCCTTCAATGCCCCCCCCCCCCCCTCACCGACCCGCCAATGTTTATGTTCCTTTGCTTTTTTTCAAACTCTTCTCCATTTGGCTTTTTAAAAGGTTCACAGCAATCATAGTCACTCATTTAGTTTTCATTTAGTCTGGAACTGTATAGCATAGCAGAACAGAGGCAGGAACGAGCACTGCTGAAGGTGAAGATGTGAAGGTGGAGGGAACAGCCACGCCTGCGCCTGTCATCATCCTTGTCTCTCCTACTCGCTTAACCTCAAGCGTCCGCCCGGTAACTCATTGTCTTCAGCCACTACCATGTCAAGATTAAAGCCTCACTACATTTTTCTTTCGTGTTTTGTTTTTACTTTGAATAAAAAAATATTTTCTCAGATTTTAAATGAGTTTCAGTTTATAACTCCCAAATCACAATTTTGCACTGCCCAAAAATTTGCCTCCCCCAAAAAGCCTCACGCCCTAGGCTGCAGCCTAGTCAGCCTATTGAATAATCAGGCCTTGCAAATGGGAAAGGAAGAGCAGAACGTAACATGACGAGCCTCACTAGTTAGGACTAAATCCATATGAAAGGTACAAAACCATGTTGCACTGCGGGGGAGTGCTGGGAGGAGGAGTTGTGTCCTAGCTCGCCTCTGAATTGCAGTGTAAAAATAAAGTTGCCCATTATTTGTGTTCCACGTGCAAAATCAGGCAGTACTTCCCCTGCATACCTAAAAAAAAACAAAATAGCTTTGGTGCCCCTTGATTAACGTGTCTTTTCCAGGTGCTAATTACAATTCATATGCTGGATTTGCTCCTGACTGTGAATGAGGCCCAGTATAAGTCAAAGGGTGAGAAAGAAGAATGACACAAGAATATCTGAAGAGAGTGAAAAGAGAAGATAGCAGGCGAATAGAAGTAGGAAGGAGAAAGGGATGAGTAAGTGAATGACTTTAGAACATTTAAAAAGATGCACAGAAAGTGTGGAGCGGGAAATGATATAGGGGGAAAAAAAATCAGTGAGCGAAAAAAAAAAGGAAAGCAAACGGCATGTAAAAAGATTAATGAAGGAGGAAGCATGTGACATGAGCGTGCCAGCAGAGGATGTGTTCTGCATGGGTTAAATGCAAGACAATCCTATATTAGAGCTTCTAATAAAGGATGTGTCCCATGGCTCTAATTGCCTCTCTCTCCTCGTGTGGTCTACAAGAGGTAATGAACTTGGGGCTGTAGAAATGAGCCAGGGACCCTCGCTGTCTACTGTTTAGAGGGAATAAATGCTAATTAGCGAGGATTGAAGAGGCGCAGGCAGGGGGAGGGGGGGTTAAGAGATTTGTTTTCCTGAGTCTTTGGGAAATACCAGATCATTAATTTGGTTTATAATCAGTGTAACAGGATTGACACACTAACCTCTTTTTATATGATCCCGGAGGGATGTGTGGGTGAGAAGCAGAATTCGATAGTTACTTGAACATTGACAGTGCCATTTACTCCTTTAATACTGAATTATTGGCAAAGCTGTGCTTATTGTAGTTTATAACTACATACTGAATAGTAATTATTACAGGACACTTGGACGGATACCAGTTAATATGTTGGCTATGTGTCTTTATGAATATTATGCCAGTCTGACATCAGTATTGGATACAGAGTCAGTATTTAAGATGCCAATCTAACTCATCTGTATGGCATTATACATTACAGTAATCCTGATTACTATATAACATATGTAACATACACATTAAAACGTAATGGTTATATGTGGACAATTTAACCACGCCGCATAAAAAAGAACATAAAATAAAATCAGATCACTAGATTGTCTGCGCCTAATGTGATAGATTTGTATTTTGCCACTCTTCACTCCTGCAGAAAGAGAATAAATATAATACGTGCTTGCCATAAAATAATAATGCCAAACTTCAAGCTTTATACACACCACTAGGCAGTGCCAACCTCCTGAAGACATTGGTATGCCAGACTGTTTATTTGTACACAAATGAATGTGCAGTGACAGTTTCCACACAAAAACACCATACACCCCAATCGCGTGTGTACACAATGTTACCATGCCAGCCTCTTCACAAAATGCCATGCCAAACCGCACTGCCAGATAAGGAATAATCGAATAAATACAACGGACGGCCTCTCCTTTAAACTCTCGTTTCCTCATTCATATATTGATGCAATGAGAAAAAACCTCTCAGAAATATTGATGCAGTGACAACTGTTATTGTGTCAGTGAAAAGAGCGAGAGGAAACTGATTATCAGTAAATTAGTTTGCAGATAAGTAGAGTGGTGGAGGGAGAAGGAACGTAGGAGAGGATAGCATATTTAGAGCTATGCTCAAGAATACGTCTTGTAGAAAGAGTTAAGTATGCTGCATTGCTGCAAAACAACAAAATGAACTGATATCTTTAAACAGGGCATCTTGGAATTGGAACGCTGTCTGTGTTGAAAATTGAGGTCTGAGTTTAGAAGTAAATAAAAATAACCAATAATCTAAAATGTAACACAATGGATTAGGACAGTCCAAAAGAAGAGAACAGCCTTATGTCCTTTAGAGTTGGTAACAGTTTATGCACATGAGGGGTTTTTTACATAGAAACCTCACAAACATTAACATTATTTTTTTGCATGCACTACTGTTAGGTGCACTCAGTTCTGCCCTCACGAGCAGTACACGGTGAAGCAGGACACACCTCCCAACTGTCCTAAGCGAAACAGTCACCCAAATTCGGGACTGTCCCAACAGACTCAGGACAGTTGACAGACTGTCCTGCTCTCTCCTAACTGTTCTTGTTACTTTCACCACTTGTGGCTGCTGGATACTTTAGCTCATTTGCTGGTTGTCTGGATCCTGGAATATTGGAGGCCTTATTTGGAAAAAAAATTAGTACATACAATTTAGAAAATTCCATCCAGTCCCAGTGTTAAATCAATATCACCCACATTTTATAATTAGGCCTCCCTTCAGCCACAACATTAAAATAATAATATTCACATTTGCTAAATAGATCTTTCTCCCTCCGACCAACCCTGAAATTAGATAGCAAACACATTTAATATATAAACCTATTTCCCTCCCTCCAAACAGCCCCAGCAATAATTTAAATAGCATTTACGTTTAACAAATATAACCATTTCCCACAACAATCCCAGGCATTAAATAATTCATAATCACATTTAATAAATAGACCTCATTCTCCCCAAACAGCCCCACAATCAATTAATAGCTTACCACCCAAGCATTAAATGAAAGGTCCAATTACTCCTCTTAAATTCATAGGACCCACTATTAAATTAAATTGCCCCACATCACCCCACAAATAAAAGAGCACCCAATAATAAGCCCCCACCTGCACTCCTCGATTAAATTAATAGCCTACCTCATACATTATATTAAGACCCCCCTCCCTCACACACTAGATTCATATACTGGCCCTTCCCACACACACTACACTCTTATACTGGCCCCTCACACATACACACAATACATTAATATACTGCTACCCCCCAATACATTTATATACTGTCCCCCCACCTACACACACAATACATTTATATACTGCCCCCCACAATGTATTCATATATGCCCCCCCACACACACACACACAATACATTCATATACTGGTTTCCCTCCCCCCCCCCCCCCACACACACAATGCATTCATATACTGGTCCCCACACACAATACATTGATATACTGTCCCTCCAATAGATTCATATACTGCCCCCCCCCCCCACACACACACACAATACATTCATATACTGGCCCACACACGCTATACATTCATATACTGGCCCACACACACACACACACACACACACACACACAATACATTCATATACTGCCCCCCACCCCTCACACACAAAACATTCATATACTGCCCCCCCACACACACACACAATACATTCATATACTGCCCCCCCCCCCACACACAATACATTCATATACTGCCCACCACACATACACACAATGCATTCATATACTGCCCCCCACACATACATTCATATACTGGCCCCCATACACAGACAGAATACATTCATATACTGCCCCCACACACACACACACAATGCCTTCATATACTGGTCCCCAAATACACACACACACACACACACACACACACACACACACACACACAATACATTCACATACTGCCCCCCCAATACATTCATATTCTGCCCCCCACACACACAATACATTCATATACTGGCCCCCACACACACAGACATTAATTTAGCATACTGACACATACATTATATATGAGGTCATGAAGTGAATTTTACAAATACATACATTTATTTCTATACAGTATGTTTGGTCTCCAATGCTACTTTTTAGATCAATGTACTGATTAGAATTTGTTACATTTTTAATTGAGTATATAGTATGTTCTGAGATATTTATGTTTTAATAAGAAATTTCTTTATATATTTATACCAGTTTCCATGAACCCAATTATTTATGGATAATGGTATCTCAATCCTCAGCGCTGTTATTTTATGAATGGTTTTAAATGGTACCCACCCCCTGGGACTTACCTGGCTCAATCCGCGCCCGCTGTCAGTTTCTTCACACATGGGACTGCACCTGTCACATGGTGCGCATCCCATGTGACACAAAGAGGCGCACTGCGCGCGCACACATAGTGGAAGGGAGGGAGGGAGAGGGGAAGGATTGTTAGGATCCACGGCCAATTGGAGGAGGTGGTTGGCCAGCCACTAAGAACAGACTATAGGGACCTGATGGCCCCCTTGCCCCCTGGCCCAGCCCGCCCCTGCTTAGCGTATAACTGGAAACAAAATTGCTTACATCAAGTACACCAAGTATACATTTATAGATGTAAGCATATAGGTGATAAGAATAATGTTGAGAAACTTAAATTTATGTAACAAAGACTTTCTACGGTACAGTGACACATCACATTAGCACAGTAGTTAGCATTGCTACCCCACAGCTCTAGGTTATTATTTTAATTTCGACCATGGCTCTATCTGTGTAGAGTTTATGTGGTCTCCCAGTGTTTGCATGGGGGTGCTCTGGTTTCCTCCCACAGTCCAAAAACATACTAGAGATTAATTGGCTTCTGACAAAATAGACCAATATGTGTGTGTGTTAGGGAATTTAGATTGTAAGCTCCTATGAGGCAGGGACTGATGTGAGTGATTACATAAACTCTGTACAGCACTACGCAATATGATAGGCGCTATATAAAGGATAATAAAATAATAAGTGGTGGTATAGATTTTAGACAGGTATGGTGATTTCTGAATACATTGCTTCACTCAAGCAATCAGACCATCATCATCATCATCACCATTCATTTATATAGCGCCACTTCCGCATCGCTGTACAGAGAACTCATTCACATCAGCTCCTGCCCAATTGGAGCTTACAGTCTAAATTCCTTAACACACACACACAGACAGACAGACAGACAGAGACTAGGGTCAATTTTGATAGCAGTAGGTTTATGGAATGGGGGAGGAAACCAGAGCACCTGGAGGAAACCCACACAAACACATGGTCGGGAATTGAACACATGACCCCAGTGCTGTGAGACAGAAGTGCTAACCACTTAGCCACCGTGCTGCCCCACAAACAATAATTGTGTCTTTACAAGAACACAAGTGTCAACTGTGGATTTAGGTCAGTCAACACATTCACTAGACTGTATGTACTCAGAGGTGAAAACATGGCTCAGCAGCAATGTTCATTGCTACAGTCCGCTCTTAAAATCTCCTCCAAAACAGCATACGTTGATCCAGCTGGTTGTAAATACCAGGTGTTAGAGGAAAGAGAAGGCAATGCAAAATGGATTGCATCAGCCTTGGTTCTCAAATGATAAAATGTAATTACTGCGTTAATAAAACCTATAAACAATAAAAATGAATGCACAGGACAAAAAACAGGCACTTAGCCTGGTTGTTCAAGACACCTGCACTTCAATATCTAGTCCAGAGAGTTTAGATGGTTGTAATAGCACACGTTGCATTAAACAATGGTGATTAGTTTTAAATACAATTGCAAGCCTAGGGACATTGTAACAAGTATATATATATATATATATATATATATATATATATATATATATATTTATATATATATATTTATGCACCTATTTTGCTCCTAGACCTATAAACTAACCCTTCAAACATGTATGCCCATAACCCATTTTAACACTTAAATGCCCCTACCCTTCTCCCAAAGCTATGAACTCCAAGTTAAAACATCTGTATGTCTTTAACCATTTAAAACACCTATGTACTCCAACCTTGCTCAAACAGCTGTATACTGCTAACCAGTGGTAGAAGTGGGCCATTAAAGAGTGGTATGCCATACCTCCACTTCTACGGAAGCTTTGATAGTAAAACTTTGAAAAGTTCCATTCACTTACATTTTCCATACCGCCACTTCTGAATTTCCACTACAACCACCACTCCCAACCCATACCAACACTCTGCTCAAACAATGATATATGTCTGACTCAGTTCTTACCTGCTCTAGCCAGCACCAACATCTATATACTTCTACCCTGGTCAAATATTTGTGTATGTTCTTAAACCATTCCTACATATTCATGCCACAACCCCGTTCAAGCACCTGTGCACTCCTACCACTGTCAAACGCCTGTGCACTCCTACCACTGACAAACGCCTCTGCACTCCTACCACTGGCAAATGCCTGTGTACTTTTACCACTGTCAAACGCCTGTGCACGCCTACCACTGTCAAATACTTGTGCACTCCTACCACTGTCAAATACTTGTGCACTCCTACCACTGTCAAATACTTGTGCACTCCTACCACTGTCAAACATATATGTGCCTCTAATCACAGACTTGGTAGAGAAGTTATTATTAATATTAATATTATTATTATTATTATTTGTATAGCACCACTACCCAGCACTTTCCAGAGAATATTGAATGATTCATAAGAGTCTCTGCCCCTTTGGGGCTCGGGCTCGGATTTCTGAAAACAGAGCCCACCCGAACATCATGGATCCGAGATCCACGCCGAGCCGGCTCGCTACTTTCGCTCACCCTCAGAGCTGAAAACGAGGCAAAACGTCATTGTTGAGTCGTCGGATCTCATGCGTATTTGATTCTTTAAGTACCGCTCTCCACTGAGATCTGGCGCCATTTCACAGACAGACACAGAAGGGGTAGCAGGGTATTTGGCTGTCTACAGTGACATTGTACTGTGCCATAGCTCACACAGAAACAGGAGAGATGGCAGTGTTCTTACCAGTCTACAGTGCCAGTGCCAGTGCTCATTGTCATTGCTGAAATAGAAACAGTAAGGGTGGCAGTGTTCAGAAAATTCTCCAGTGACATTGCTCTGTGCTATTGATATGGATTCACATCAGTCTATATAAGACCAGGAGCACCAAGCAGCTGCTGGCACCAGTCATGATGATAGTAATCCCTCTATGTCATCAGCTAAAGCCTGTTAAAGTTTATAGTGTTTTTAAGTCAGGGAAACAAAAATGTTAAAAAAAAAGATTTTACCTTGGTAAAGAAAAAAACACATGTAATCAAGGCAAAGTTAACAGGAGAAAAACATAAAATTGCCAACATGCCATTCTACACACACAGTGGCAAGGAAAGAATCAGGCGAAGCCTTTTTGTATGAGTGCTAGTTCTGCAACTGTCAGTGAGGCATCTTCTTGTAAGGTCAATCATTCAGACTTAAAAAGTGGTGCCCAAATAATTTTAAGTGTAAAAGCTGAGCTGGAAAAAAACAATAAGGCAGAAGAAACTGTATGTTCAGATTCAGAAATGACACAAATCCCTGAGGAGATTCTATCCACGAGTGCTTTTTGTAAGCCTGACCTTTCTGGTACTGTATTCATAAAGAAGCCTCCTTTCAGCATTTCTGTGAACGAGCAGCCCAAGTGTAGCCAGTGATACACAAATTGAGGATGTCAATTTGGAATTGCAACAGGATGAGGGGGATATTTGTGTAGATGACGACGGCGCTAATGAGGAGCTAATGATGTTGATGACGATGATGTTGTTTGTGTAAGTCCTGCACCAATGGAAGCAGTTCTTGCCAGTGATAAGAAGAAGACAATTGTCATGCCTGGGCATAAGACCAAAAAATCCACCTCTTATGTGTGGAATTATTTTTACTCAAATCCTGACAACAGTTGTCTAGCCATTTGTAGCGTTTGTAAAGTCACAGTCAGTAGAGTTAGGAACCTTTACCATCTAGGAACCTGATCCATGTTTCAACATTTGAAGAGAGTTCATGGGAAGCTTTTGGGAACATCAGAAACGTATGCTAAAAAACAACAACAAGCAGTCTATCATCAGCTAGCTCCCTTCTCTCACCTAGATCCCGGCACCTACAAACTACACCCACAAGGAGTTAGTCCTGCATCCAAGCTAAGGCTAGATGCCTGCACCACTATACAGGATTCTTTAGCATTAGTCCCACTGCTGTTGCTGCTGCTGGGGGTGAATCTTCATCCCAGAAGCGGACCAAGAAGAAGACTACTAGTAGTTTACAACAATTGACTGTTAATCCTTTGCAAGAGGAAGCAAGTATGAAAGCTGTCACCGAGACGCCAAGCGGATCACAGACACCATGGCAACTATGCTAGTATTAGATCTGCGTCCAATATCCACTGTTAATGCAGTTGGTTTTAGACAGTAAATGGAGGTCTTGTGTCCCCGTTACCAAAGTTCACTGTACACTTAACCACAGATATGGGGACAAGTGGAACTGGGAAAACTAAAGATTATATGACTGTGACAGCCCACTGGGTTGGTAAATCGCTTTCAGTAGCAGGAACAGCAGCAGCATGTACCCAACAACGCCAGATTTTTCAGAGGCAGGATACTCTGTGTATCACCTGCTATAATAAGAGGCATACAGCTGACAATCTGTTTGTAACAATCTGTTACAAAAACTAAAGGATGTCATTGCTACATGGCTTCTCCCAATTGGACTCTCCTCAGGATATGTCATTTCTGATAATGCCACCAATATTGTGATAGAATTACAGCTGGCTGAATTCCATCACATTCCCATTCCATTGTTTTGCCCACACATTTAACTTGGTGGTGCAGAGCTTTTTGAAAAATGACAGCATGCAAGAAATGCTGTCTGTGGCTCGTAAAATTTCGAGATATTTCCGGTATTCTGCAACAGCATGTAGGAGATTGCAAGATCCAACAACATTCCCAGGGACAACTCCATGTTGCACCACTTTTCTTTTCTGCCACTGCTGTTTGGCATTGTTTCCTAGATGTGCTATGGACTGCTGTGTGTTTGTGCTGTTGCTCTGTCTATTAGAATGTAGCAACTACAAGAACAATTTAATTTGCCCTGCCACCAACCGAAGCAAGAGCTGGTAACAAGGTGGAATTGCACCTTTTATATTGTTCAGAGGATGAAGGAACAGTGAAAAGCCATGAGTCTTAGAGTTAAACTGTACCTGCAACCCCTCCTGTTTCTGTGTGAGTTTGTTAAACCTTTTTAACATATTTCCCAAGGACAATTCCATCTTGCATTGTTTGACATTTTGGGCTTGGTCCATCAGCTTGTGTAACAGTCGTCCACAATTGAGGTTTTAACAGTATTAACAGGTCGCAAATTCACATGGTGGACAGTATGATTAGGTAGACTATTCAAATGTGGACAGTATTATTATAGGGCTATGGATATGGTTAAGGACAGGTCTACAGATAGATTTAGAGATAGAGACAGGTGTAAGGATAGGTATAGTGACAGGTCTAGGGATAGGGACAGGGTTAGATTTAGGGATAATACTGTCTACATTTGAATTGTCAACCTAGTAATTTCTGTTTACATTGCAATTGATGTCCTAATAATACTGTCAATAGCATTATATTGTCGACTTTATAACCTCGTCTACTTTGCTGCCCATCAATCATATTATGTCAATCTTACATAAGGGTGAGTGGGAGTTCTAAAGGACAAATCCATTTTGCACCACTTTTCTTTTCTGCCACTGCTGTGTGGCAATGTTTCTTAAATGTGCTATAAACTGCCGTGTGTTTGTGCTGTTACTAATTTACAGAGCAACCAGGCAGCTCGCTGCAGTCTTAGAGTTCATTGACAGCACTGTTAGCTTACCTGCCTTAAGCCCATTGTTACCTTGTTTTGTGCGGCCCAAACAAACCAAGCACTTCAGTCACAAAAGTGGCAGTCCTTGTCGCTGAAGTGTTTGGTTTGTTAAAGTGTGCATGTCCTTTTTAAGATCCATTATAAAGGTGGGCGGGAGTGCCTAAAGACAATTCCATCTTGCACCACTTTTTCTTACAGCTACCGCTGTGTGCCGATGTTACCTAGATGTGCTATAAACTGTTGTGTGCTTTGCAAAACTTAGCTTTCTCAAGACACCCATTGATTGTGCAGATGACTCAGCAGAACATTTTGACATCTGGTCTGATCTACTCAAAAAGAATTGACCAAAAATTTGTGACACTGCTGCTGTAACTCTACCTGATCCTACTATCAACATCCAAAGAATGGTGGAAGATAATTTTAATGACAGCAATAAAATCGGACAGTGGCATAGTATGAGCTATGGTCCAGCTCTGGAGGTAATGGGCCCCACGTGTTCGAAGGTATGAGCTGTGGTTCGGCTCTGGATGTATCTGGTGCCTGGACAAGGCCATGGTATGGTACGGGCTGTGGTTCAGCTCTGGAGGTTTTGGTTCAACCCCAGAGGTAATACAGAGGAATTCGTTTAGAATAAAAATGACATGGTTTGTGTCAGGAGCCGCGGCGGTATGCCGCATTCTGGCGTTATCTAGCAGCCGGGCGCGCGCTTTAGTTTCTATGCTCTGGTATTATTCTTTGGGATTATCCTTGTGGCATAGGTGTAGGAGGGTGTAGGGACATTCTCCAACTCCAGGGGGAGCACTCATATGATTTAAAATGGTTAATTTATATTTTTATACATGCTTCCTGGTTTATGTTATTACCTATGCCAGTTATAGCTAGTAGTTAATTAGCAGCCTCCTGAGGCTGATTATCAGCCCTGTCCTCCTCTGTCCTGATTGGCTCTTAGTACTATTTAGAGCAGTGAGGTCTGAGTCTCACTGCCGATTATAGCGTTCTGTTCACAGTACTGCTGCCTGCTTCTAAGCCCTGTTGGTGTTTACCCTCTGATTGTTCCCTCGTGTATGACCTCTGCCTGTTCCTGGATTCTGAATATTTGCCTGTGACTCTGATCTTTTGCCTGCGACTGGATTCTGAACATTTGCCTGTGACCCTGATCATTTGCCTGCACCTGGATTCTGAACATTTGCCTGTGACCCTGATCTTTTACCTGTACTTGGATTCTGAACATTTGTCTGTGACCCTTATCTAGCTAGCACCTGCCATCTGTGCTTGGCCACTCTGCTTATCTCTGACCAGACCCTACTCCATGTATTACCTCCTGTACCTGTGCGCCGCCGTGTGGCCATAAACTTGTACTACACTGAGTGTAAGTCCTGGGGGCATCCGAGTACCTGTAAGCGAATCAAGTCTCTACGGGAAAGGCGGCTGCTAAAGGTGATGACCTCTACCGCATAGTTCTACAAGTTTATGCCGCATTGGTGGGCATAACAGTTTGCTGTTCAGCGGCTGACAAAACTTTAACGTGGCAGGTGAACACTGTACAGTATAAGCAAAGTGGTAAAGCACACATTTATGTTAGTCAGGCTTTTGGAACTTGTGCCCTTTGAAGTGGCGGCTTAGGTTCGGGACAAGTACAGCTCCTCTGGGCTGACTTGCAGTGCATTACGATTAGCCAAGAGGGGTACGGGTTCCGGGATGCCTGGGAACGACTGTACCCCTGTTAAGTTTAAGAAACAGTGTACGCTTATGGATGGGTAGGTCGAGTACAGTGTTCTCCTGCCACCATTACAGCTTAGTTTTAAGTTAAATAAACAAGAGTTATTTGCCAACAAGTTGGTGTGGTGTCTTTATTATATACTACTTAAGAGTTAAGGTTAAGACTAAGGTTTATTGATTAGGGGCCTGATTCATTAAGGATCTTAACTTAAGAAACTTCTTGTTTAAGTTTCCTGGACAAAGCCATGTTACAATGCAAGGGGTGAAAATTAGTATTCTGTTTTGCACATAAGTTAAATACTGTCTGTTTTTTCATGTAGCACACAAATATCAACTTTAAATTTCAGTGTACAAATAAGCTATCAAGTATTTGTGTGCTACATGAAAAAACAGTCAGTATTTAACTTATGTGCAAAACAGAAAACTAGTTTGCACCCCTTGCATTGTTACATGGTTTTGTCCAGGAGACTAAAATAAGATACCTCTTCATTTAAGATCCTTAATGAATCAGGCTCTAGGTTCCAGATGCTAGATAATCTACCAGTATAATTTTGGAGTGTGGGAGGAAACCAGAGCACCTGGAGCAAACCCATGTAAACACGGGGAGAACATACAAACAAGAAGTTCAACATATGCAATCAGCAGGTATTCCTAAATGTCTTTCATTCAACCCAAACAGCTCTTTACTATCATCTGCTTTAATCGTTTCAGCAGACTTTAACACATGTATCGTACTGTGAACTTCGAAATATATATGTGCTTAATGACCTTAACGAGCCTAATGACTATACACAAAAGATCTACTACAACATATGCAAATGTTTCCATGCCCCAAAATAGTGCAACACACTGTATAGTATATATGTTTATCATGCTCTGACAACTATGCCCCTAACATGCCTCAACATATATCTTGAAGCAACACCAAAACATGCCAAGCCTTTCATGAAATAGACATAGCACGTAAATGGTGAGCCAATCGTGTACATCCATGTACAAATAACATTATTCCTGTATTTAAAATCTGCACACCATTAAAAGGTTAAAAGTAGACTTGGTAGTGTGGGCCAGCCCGTATATTGTGCCTGGCAGTGAAGGGCACAGGGATATAAATTAGCGTCTCGGCCAGGGGCAGAGGAACATTTTATGTGTGTGCACGTGTTCAATCAATAGGGCTGAAATGGGCCATAAATCACTACCTGCAACTATCCTCCAGTTCCACTGCTCGTGGTTAAAGAGACGGGACTGGAAAGAGTTATAGGCAACAATTTTATGGGGTAATATGAGGCGTTAGAGGAAGCAATCGGAGTCTATATTTAGAAATTGTGCAGTTTTAGGGAAGGGCTATATATAAACAATTAGGACAGAACTAGGAATGGGTTGTTTGAAGCACAATCGTACACAGAATAGCTTATATGATAAAAATATATATATCATCATCAGCTATTTATATAGCGCCACTAATTTCGCAGTGCTGTACAGAGAACTCACTCTCATCAGTCCCTGCCCCATTGGAGCTTACAGTCTAAATTTCCCAACGCACACACTAGGGTTAATTTTGTCAACAACCGATTAACCTACTAGTATGTTTTTGGAGTGTGGGAGGAAACCAGAGCACCCAGAGCAAATCCACACAAACACGGAGTGAACATACAACCTCCACACAGATAAGGCCATGTACAGGAAACAAACTCCTGACCCCAGTGCTGTAAGGCAGAAGTGCTAACCATTAAGCCACCATGATTATATTGGAAAGACCTTAGAGGTAGACAACCCACAAAGCTCCAACTTTGTGTAACTTCAAAGCCCTATCTCTGTTTGGTAGTGTATGATAGGACTTGTAGTGCCACAACAGCTGGAGAACCACAGGTCACTTAATCCTGCAGAAAATGGATGACTATTTACTGAGCACACGGGCATATGTTTCTGATGCCCACTAATGATACAAGGAAGGAGAGGGATCCTTCTGTTCAAAAACAATTAACCCTAAATGCATTTATAACTGAAGAGTGCTGTGCAGCATTTAACAGGTTAATGATGGTCGATGTCCGTAGCTGCCAAAGCTGGGTTAACCTGCAGGCCTGCTGTTGTGCAGCTGTTAGGAATGTGCCGTAGAGCGGTGTGTAAATTCTGCTGGCTCAGACACATTTTAGTGAGTCCCATAAGCCCAGACAGCCCCTTTATAGCCGTTCAATAGCTGGAATGGAGCATGTACATTTTTCTCCCTTCACATTAAAGACACATCTGTATCTCTTGGCTGCTGTAGGCGGACTGCCTGTCTGCGCATTCTCATGCTGTTTATAACCTCAGCTCATTATGTAGACCCTTTAGTCTTGGCTTTCATACGCATTTGTATTCAGACACTGGGCGCAAACATGCACAGTCGTATGTAAATGTTAATATAATTTACAAGATGAGTTTTGACATGCAGCAGCAAGTCACTGCGAATGAAAGTAAGCCAGAAAAGATCTATGGTAAGCGATCGGAACACAGGTATTACCGGACAGACACCTTTTGTCCGGCCAGAAATTAGTGGCAGATATACAGATGGGTACTTTATGGTTGGGTAGCAGACTTGCTGTCACTATGACATGTGCAGTATGTTAGAGGAAGATGTTATTACACTGAATAACAAGGCCATCTAATCTTGTTAATTATGTTAATCACCTGAGCTGAGACACATCAGATTAGACTACTAGAAAACAGGGAAGAGGAAGTGGTGGGGAGAGGGCGACAGCAGCAGCAATTTATCTATCTCTTGTACAGGGTGACATTGCCATAAGGGTCTGTGGGGTATACACAAACAAGCCACCACCGAGCGAATGTACAGCCTGCATTAGTGGCAGAAAATCCTCCACTATGGAGAAAATGGTTGATAGTTTTATAAGGTACAGACTAATATAGCATACTTACCTACTTTCTTCAGCTCCCTTCCGGGAGCCAGCCAGTGGAGGGGGGCGTGAAGGGGCGGGGTGGCCGAAATCGCGTCATTTCGGCCCCGCCCCCTGTGACGTCATGACGCAAATTGCGTCATTTGACAGCGGGGGCGGGGCCAAACGCCGCGATTCACCGGGAATCGCGGCGTTTGGGATCTAATTCTGCCCACTTCACTAGGAAGTGGGGCACTTCCTAGTGAAGTGGGCAGAATTCGGGAGATTGCCACACTCGCCCGGGAGTCCGGGAGACTCTCACAAAATGCGGGAGTCTCCCGGACATTCCGGGAGAGTTGGCAAGTATGTAATATAGCAATACAGCTGCAGTGGCTAATAAGCCACCTTATTATATTCACACACAAAGCGAGAGTTAAGTCTTTACTAATTTGTTTTTGACAGGTTGTAGCCGGAATACCTAAACATATGTTCTATAAACCTCTCACAGTGTAAATAAATGAATATATATATTAGAGATGTGTGCTGACCCTCGTGTTTCGGTTTCGAAACTGGTGTCGGTTCTAAACTGACTTCATGTTTTGGCTTTGCTACCGGTTTTGTGGAACGCGAAAGGTTTTGGATCTGGATTTAATTAAAAATAGTGAAAAATAGTTGAAATAATGTCATTATGAGCTGTTTTTGCTCCTATATTACTATTTATAGCATTAACATTAATTTCCACTCTATTTTGTAATGATCCCTTCACAACGGTCCCAATTTTCACCATTGTTGGCCAAAGTCTGCAGCGAAGGATTTTGAAACTTTGCCATCATTGCATTTGCTTTCTCTGATTCAATTCAGAGAATAATAAATTGCATAGTGTTGATATCTCCCGTTCATTGCTCCCAAACCTCCTTGTCATGTTCAGACTTACTATTATTGTAATTGAATAAATAAATAAATAACCACATGGACACCAATGTAAATTTGCCAAGAGGTCACAGTTTTTATTTAAACAAAAATGGTGGCGGAGAGAGGAATGCGAGTCAGCTAACAACTACTAGCAAAACCAAACAGTGGAAGGTCAGATTGCTATTACACCACAGGTCCCAGGATATAATCCTTTATGAAGTTACAGCTTCCTAGTAAATGTCATAAGCTTTTAGAACTAGCAGGAGAGGTCTTCACCTATAGCAGCCGCCTTTCCCGTAGAGTTGAAAGCGCTTACAGGGCTTAACTCAGTGTGATAAAAGCTTATGAGCAGGAACTGGTAGCATGGAGACAGGAGAAATGGGGCCAAGAGCACGCCCCTGCGGTCACTCAGGAGGCAGCAATAATTCAATTACAGCCGCGCACTCCGTCTGCCTGTCACTAGCCAGGATGCAGCGGCAGTGTGAGGCGTCCTGGTTGACCAGGCATTAGTGAGTACACCCCTTCTTGGGAACTGCTTCTGCTGCAATTCTCATTCAGTCCTGTTACCCCGAGGTTGGACATAGCTTATCTCAGGGAAATGTTTTTTCTGCCCTCTCTCCCACATAAATATTTATGAGTTCCCTGGTTTGATGCAGAAGGGCAGCATTATGGCACAGATCTACCTGAATCCAAAGACAATGCCATCTTGAATGCCACCATTTAACATTGTGCCCTCTCATCATAGTTCAAATGTCTACTAACGCCGCTGTCTGTAGTTGTCCACTGTTGTCTTAATGAAGAATTTTGTAAATCTTTATAAATCTACCACCGATGCATTTGCTTTCTCCGATTCAGTTAAAAAAATAATTAACCATATTTTACAGTTCTCTAATTCATCATCCATCATATCTCCATCTATACATGTATTCTGTGCCAGGTCCAAAATCTGTCCAGTTAATTTCTCAGAATGTAGACTTTCAATCTTATTACCAAGACATGTTTTAGGTAACCAAATCTGCATCAGTGTAAACATTATACATACTTACATGTGTGGGAAGGGCGACTACTGGCCTATCTGAAATTTATCTTTTACATATTTCTTATATGTCACTAATAAAACATGTAAATATTATTAATATATATTCCATGTTTATATACATGAGTCTTGGGGATCACATCCGCTGCAAGTTTCAGGCAGTCCCCTTTACCTGGGGGTTGGATAAACTTTCCGCTGGGGGGAATGATTTTTCAGTCCTCCCTCCCCATAAATATATACAAGTCCCCTGGTTTGATTCAGAAGGGCAGCATTTTGCACAGAACATATAAGTAAAGCAAGGTAATGAAAGCCCCATGCTCTTGGCAACCGATGAATACTCTGGCAATGTATTGTGTGCCTAAAATTTGAATTTTGTAGGATGGGTGCAGGTCCCCTTCATCTCTCAGCATCCTTATTTATTTATATAGTGGCAATGTAATGAAAGCCAAGCTCTTCGCAACCGATGAATACTGTCGCAATGTATTGTGTGCCTAATCTTTGAATTTTTGTAGCATGGGTGCAGGCCACCTTCATTTCTCAGCATCCTTATTTATTTATATAGCAGCAAGGTAGTGAAATCCATGCTTCTGGCAACCGATGAATACTCTGGCAATGTATTGTGTCCCTAATCTTTGAATTTTTTTGTAGGATGGGTGCAGGCCACCTTCATCTCCCAGCATCCTTATTTATTTATATAGCGGCAATGTAATGAAAACCAAGCTCTTCGATACCGATGGATATTCTGGCAATGTATTGTGTACCTAATCTTTGAATTTTTGTAGCATGGGTTCAGGCCACCTTCATCTCAGCATCCTTATTTATTTATATAGCAGCAAGGTAGTGAAAGCCATACTCTTGGCAACCGATGAATAGTCTGGCAATGTATTGTGTGCCTAATCTTTGAAATTTTGTAGGATGGGTGCAGGCCACCTTCATCTCTCAGCATCCTCCTTTATATATATAGCAGAAGCAAATTAGGTAGCTTTTTACAATTGGGTATCTACTTATCTAAATATCTACTGATGCCTCTATCCATCGAATGATATTGGATTGTTACTGCCTCTTCACTCTCCATATTGTCTTAAGTTTAAAATTTAGTGTGTGTGTAGTGTTTCAACATTTTTATTTATTGCACCTTACACTAAATTGTTTTTGTTGTTCAATTTATCCAATAGAATTGCTTCAGTTGGTGGCATGGCAGATGACATTTTTTGCAGCTGCTGCAATGTTCTTCATGTGGTCACTGAATGTTGAAAATGCACAGAAAAACCCCTCACACACAAACTCCCTTTTTTAAATATAGATTTCACTGAATGACCCTTTCAAAATGGACAAGCATTAAAAAATAGAAAAATATAGAATATTATATATAGCGTTTTTTTGGGGTGTGCAGACCCTCACAAACACCCTTTTTAAAATATATATTTCATTGAATGACCCTTCCAAAATGGACAAGTATTGAAAAATAGAAAATATAGAACATGTAGTGGGTTTTTTGGGTTGTGCAGCAGCGTGTTGATCCTCACAAACAGCCTTTTTAAATATAGATTTCACTGAATGACCCTTTCAAAATAGACAAGTATTGACAAATAGAAAAGATTATAATATAATAATTTATAGCCTTTTTTGGGGGTGTAAACTTTAATATTGACACAAATGAACCACTTGTAAATCCCACAATGTTCTGTAATTGTCCGTAGCTTCTATCGTTAGATTTCACATGCATGGACCTCGCAGCTGTTTATCCCGTTCCATATATGTATAAAGAAAGACACAATCAGCTTTCATATTGATAAAAAGGAAATAGTGCAATCCATTACTTACATATAAGTTGGTAGATTCCAATTCCGCCCAATATTGCACAACGAGAACCACCACAATGTGTGTCCAAACTTGACACCTTCCAAGTTGCTTGCAGTAACGAGGTACCCCAAATTCTATTGCAGTATGAAGCCGGGTGAACTCCTCACTGTTTACCCTCCTTCCGCCTCATAAACCAGCAGACAGATAAAAGTTGATAGATTCCAATTTCGCTCAATGCCACCTAACGGGGACCACCAAAATGTGTGCCGGTCTTAACAACCTCCGAAGTTGCCTGCAATAGCGCGGTATCCCAAATGCTATTGCAGTGTGGAACCGAGTGGTCTCCTCACTATTCACCCTCCTTCCGGCTCACAGATCGAGCAGACAAGTCTTGAATAAAATAACTTTATTCTACATAGTAGTAATGACAGCTTGCACGCTGTCGTCAAAATAAAAAGACTGTTTTAGATGTCAAATTACAAAGTATCAATGGTAGCGGACCTCTACGCATTTCGTTCTATATAAAGAACTTTTTCAAGAGTAGTTGGAGGTATGCTTTATATACACATTCATCTCATTAGTAACCTATGGTTTTAGGAAGGTGGGATCTCCTACTGTAGCTGCACGCCTATTGGTTATCTATTTAGATAGAGTTAGTGCGCAGAGGTCGTTGTTTTGTATATTCTTTTTTGGGGGTGTGCAACTGCTGCTGAATATCACACACAAACACTCAGTTTTTTTCCTTAAATTATTTCAGTTGTCACTGCCTGCCCCACACGAGATTACTTTCACTGGAAAAACTTTCAATTTTAAAAGAAAGAAACCGGTTTGTTATTCTTGATTCTGAGCTAATAGTCAAAAGCACACTGTTCTTCTCAAATAAATAAATAAATATACTAGTTAGTTCAGAATGATATCTATCTAACTCCATCTGTATATACTGTCTAGTACTATTATATATATGCAATGCAATGCATTAACAACAACCAGTAGCCACTAGTATGTGTACTTAAGATTGACAATAAAAGCAATTAATCAGCAAACTATTGTAGCTGACTATTTTCTACAGGACTGCTTCAATTACATTCTTATGTCCCTCGTTCACCCTGAGTGCTATTTTCTGAGCAGACCACCGCATCTAACCTCCTCCCTATACGCCGTCTGTTCTAAAATGCCACCTGAGAAAACGAGGGAAGACTATATATACAAAAGATGGCGTTCCAAAACTCGCCAAAGTTTTGCAAAAAAAATTCCCTGAAATGATATTTCGCCTTGTTTTGAGATCCAAGTTTGGCAGGAGAAACTTTCACTCAGATCTCCACGTCGGGCATCACATAATCTGAACTGCTCATCTCTAGTTAACAGCATATCCTTTAAGTCCTGAAAGTTGCGAGGTGTGGTCTCCATGACTTGGACTTGATTTTCCAGCACATCATACAGATGCTGGATCAGATTGAGATTTGGGGTATTTGGAGGTCAACACCTTGAACTCTTTGTCATGTTCCTCACAATGCCCCCTGCCACCTTGCAGTGTGGCAGGGGGCATTATCCTGCTGAAAGTGGTCACTGCTATAAGGGAATAACGTTGCCATGAAGGGTGTACATGGTTTGCACCAGTGTTCAGGTAGGTAGTACGTGTCAAAGTAACATCCACATGAGTACTGGCGCTCATGTGCCTATTGTAGGCACTTTCCGCTATGACGGGTCAGCATGGGCACTCTGAATGGTATGTGGCTATGCAACCCCGTACACAGCAAATTGCGATGCATTGTGTATTCTGATACCTTTCTATCATAGGCAGTATTCATTTTTTCAGCAATTTGTGCTACAGTAGCTCTTCTATATCTGTGTGTGTGTGTGTGTGTGTGTGTGTGTGTGTGTGTGTGTGTGTGTGTGTGTGTGTCAGGATATTGAGGTATTACCGTAACATTAGATTAACATGTCCTAAAAGCCAGTTACACCTCTGGGAAGAGCTACAGAAGTCGTAGGTACAAATTTCCCCTGAATACCTTCAAAAAACTGACAGCTGGAATGCTAAATATCTGCAAAGCAGTGATTGCTGCCAATGAAAGATTCTTTGATGAATGTAATCTCTGATGAATACAGCAGGTATCTGAAAGAAAGATAATAAGTTATGACATTATCAATAAAAAAAAGCGTAATATACCAGCGCTTTATAAAGAATAATAATAATTTGCCTGCAGTTTACCTGTTCTGAAAAATAAGATTGCAATAAGGTAACAGGTTAATTTCTTCCTGTGTAGTGTAAGAAAATTAGAAGTCAAACTTTTTCTATAGCTTTCAGGTATCAGATCACTTCTGTGTTGTGGGACTCAATCTGCAAGGTGTTTGGCTTTTCTCTTACATCCGCCTCCACCATATAGGCTATTACTGCTACAATACCCAGGAGACAGAAGCCAGGAAGAAAACCAAGAGCAAGACATGGTCTGTGATATCTCTATGAAGACAGTAGATAGAATAGAAATCATTACATAACTGACAGGACCTATGGCAAGACACCTGGGAATAGGAACCTGTGTCATACAAAAAGGTACATATACAACGTTACAAACTGACAGGCGATGCAGAGTTCCATCCCTGATTGAGCACCTGATTTGTCTTTTACCTTTTTAACAAATATATTAATGGTTGACCTGGTGATCAAACACAGGTATTCCACATAGTCAGTAAAAACAAGTAGGTCAGGTGTTTTGGAAGGAATACCCTTAAAAAACTTGTGTTGCTGGGAACAAAACACAAAGTACAGACATTATACCCTATATATCTCCACAGGACAAACATAATAGGACATATACATAAATGGTTAATTAAGACATGTACATAACACCTCTAACTACTACACAGATATCAGAACATGCCCTCTTCCTCTCCATGCACACTCCCTCCCATTCCCTGCGATCGACCAATGACTGTCTCCTCTCCTCCATTCTGATCACCCCATCCCGTTCCACAATCCAAGATTTCTCCTGTGCTGCCCCCTCCACTGGAACGACCTCCCACGCTTTATCTGACTGTCCCCTAATTTGTGTTCCTTCAAATGGACACTTAAAACTCACCTGTTCCTCAAAGCCTCCCATCCATCCACATAGTCGTTCTCATCACCTCTCTCTTCCCTGCCCATTTACTCGTTCCTCGTGCACTAGATCCCCTCCACCGACTCACCTTACGAACAGGACCCCCTTCCCTCCTGCCTCTATACCTATCTTCTGCTCCAACTTCACTGTAATAGCTTTGCCTGGAGCTTTTGGAGTCTTGGTATTATTTGTTTACTGTTGTGTACTGTTTTACCCTGTATGGTCCACTGTTTATATTCTGTATGGCACTAGGGAAATCTTGTGGCGCCTTATAAAGGATAAAAATAATAATAATAATAATAATAATAATAATACCCACTGTACTCCCTCCTAGTCAATTTGCTGGAGGCTGCATGTTTAATTGGCAAGATTACTTTGCCCAGCCCTTGAAGAAGAAACCCTATGGGAAGGAAAGTTTGAGAAATTTAAGGTATTGATGGGCCTCTGAATTTCAAGATCCCACTGTTCCCTAAGGACCATGCAACCCAACATAAAAGCGGAGATGGATCAGCTATGTCTCATGAGTCATGAACCTCTACCAAAAATAACAGAAAAAGTATGCGTCAGTAGTGAGAGGTCCCTGGTAGAGAGCTAGGATCCACTGGATGGTTTAGGAGTAGCTAAAAGATGAAAAAATACATTTAAAACTGTTAAAGAAATTACAACCAAAACAAAGTTAAGGGAAAAATATATATTTGTAACACGACTTTAGCACAGTCAGAGCTCCTATCTAAGATGAAATTAATAGATTACAAGCAGAGCTGGAAACTAAAGAGCAATTGGTAGATTACAAAAATTGTAGAGTTGTTTCAGAATTACAACAGCATAAAGGAGGCCAAGACTTAAGATTGAGTGCAAAAATGTCATAATCAGCAATTTCTACCACACCTGGTGATGAAGCTGAGAAAGGAAATACACACAAAACGATAACATAAAACACACACACAAAAAATATATGTTAGATATATATAGTGATACAATAGTATTAGAAACAAACAGTTTCACATGGTTGTCCATCTACAAAATTACAGAAGGGACAAAAGTAAGGCACAGAGCAAAATAGAATACCGTCCAGAGGTTACCAGATGAGTCAAACAAAGATGTAGAGGATATCTCCTCCAATTAGCTGCTAAGAAACCAAGGCCAGAATGTACAAGGAAGTCCGGCACACAGAGGTATATGGGCCTACAACCAGAGAGTAGCTTCCAAGTGATCAATCACAGGGATAGTCTCGGAGTCCAGCAAGCGCCACCCCAGACGGTAGAAAAATTAATGTAGAGGTCAGACGAGGATGTCACAGCATCAAACTACAATCCAAACATCAGTCCTCAGCCTCCAAAGGGTGAGAGTAGGGAGATGGTATGAAATATAAGGGTACCCTGCCAATGCATCCAGGGAATGTCTGTGAGAAATGTCAGGAGCAATTAAATGTAGAATGCACAGGTTGTAGGAAAATATAAAGGAATCTGTGTTCCCAAAAAGACCGTCACAAATGAGTGTGGAAAGCAAGCCAAATCTGTCCAAATAGCTTGCTAAGGGCATGCACAATGCAGGAAAGTATTCATTTGTTCAAGAACTGCCACGGCCTAACTGACCCCTCCTGAATTCCTAATCCGACTGATAAAACATATACATGTCACTCCCGGGTTCCACCAGACATTCTCTTGAATTGATTATCTATTGACCTCTAACCAGTTTATTCTGAGAGTTAGTTTCCCCAAAAGTGAGAGCGTTTTGATTTCAGATCACGCTCCTCTATCAATCTCCCTACATTCTGTTCGTAGGTACTACAGATTCTCATCCTGCCTGGGTCAGTCCAATGATTACACTGAATACCATAACCATGAATTGTTAGAATACGTGGATGATAAATTGGGATGAGTCAGTGTTGTTTTGGGAAGCCTCTAAGACAGTGTTACCAGGTCATATGGCTGCCTTACTTGCCAAGGGAAAAAGCAATTACCAAGCCAAATATGACCACCTCCATCAGGCTGTGCAGGCTGCTTTTGAGGCATAGACCTGCTGCCTGTCAGCCTTTAATTTACAACTTTATATTAAAAAAAGACAACTCCTTGAGAGCCTCCTGGCCTCTACTACGCAGTCTAAAGTGGACTATTCTAAAAATCGGTTTTATAGGTGGGGTAATAAGGCAGGTAAGGATGTAGCGAACATGACCAGCATTCACTGCAAAAGATCAACATGTTTTAACGATTAAAAACCCTACCTCAGGCACCAAACATGTTAAAACCTCTGACATTGTCTCTCAATTTCATTCATTTTATGAATCTCTTAACTCAGCTGACCCGGAAAAACCTACCTTACATCATGCACTTCTACAATCTGCTAAACCACCCAACTCACAGGTCCCCAACGTGCTGTTCTAAATTCGTAAATTACTGGAAAGGAAATATATCTAAAAATACATTTGGAAAACAATTTTGGAGCACTCTATTTTACTTATGGTGGTCTACAATGTGTATAGGGGTGTTCACAGTACCCTATCAATAGACAAAATTTACATAAAAGTTACACACGCTGATGGGCGCTACACCTTGTATAAAGTATGAATCTTCCAATTAATTCCCAATGGATAAATAAGCAAATGTATGAAAACATCTCAATATATGTATATATAAAAAACTATATATATATATATATATATATATATATATGTGCCGGAACTCAACTCTTTCTGCCCCCCCTCATTTTTGTGTAGCCCTCTCTTTCTGCCCCCCTCGTTTTTCTGTAGTTCTCTCTTTCTGCCCCCCTTGTTTTTCTGTAGCTCTCACTTTCTGCTCCCCTCATTTTTCTGTAGTCCACTCTTCCTGCTCCCCGCTTTCTGTAGTCTGTGCTTACCTTCTATGCTTCTCTGCTTAATCGTGGCTTAATCTTAAAAGAGGAAAAAAAATAACATGTTAAAAAGGTAATTAAACCTTGAAAACCCATGAAAAAAAAAGTGCTGGAACGCCGTCCTGAGCGTTCTATGACAAATAAGCCCTGTGTATATATATATATATATATATATATATATATATATATATATATAGTCCAGAACATTATGATAAACAGTTGTAACATCCATATAAATCTTATTCTTCTTGTGACTTGTAGTTTCCTTGTGGAAAAGTGATATCCTCCCACAGTTTCACGTATTCCAAATATGTAACATTAAAAGAAAAAACATATATATAGTGTAATATATACAATAAATGGCAACACAAATATACCTATATATATAATTTAGGAATAAATCATGTCAGTGGCATATAAAATGATGTGACACTGCACCCCCTTTGTGAGTGCACTTGCTTTCAAAATAAAATCAGAAACACATCTATCACCACTTGTGGTAAAATGTCTTCGGGGGGAAACCCCCTTAGGTGAATCTACTTACTCAATTACAAATAAAATGGGTCATTCAAAAAGCATAATTCTCCATTCACATACAGGATTCCAGATGGGCCAAATATCTCATCATCATCATTTATTTATATAGCGCCACCGATTCCGCAGCGCTGTACAGAGAACTCATTCACATCAGTCCCTGCCCCATTGGAGTTTACAGTCTAAATTCCCTAACATACAGAGAGAGAGAGAGAAACTAGGGTCAGTTTTGTTAGCAGCCAATTAACTTACTAGTATGTTTTTGGAGTGTGGGAGGAAACCGGAGCACCTGGAGGAAACCCACGCAAACATGGGGAGAACATACAAACTCCGCACAGATAAGGCCATGGTCGGGAATTGAACTCAGGACCCCAGCGCTGTGAGGCAGAAGTGCCATATTGCTTATGACCTCTAAAAATTTTAATATATGAAAAACAACTTCAGAACATGACAGAGGTCCTCACGATCCTGGACTGGTAATATGGAGTTGCATCAGGAAAGCCAGGAGGGCGGGTACCTGTACAGGTGAGTGGGGTACATACAGTTCAAGGGCAAAACCGTGGAGGCAGATAGGTTCCAAAGACAAGAGTGTTGCCAAGTAGGCCGGTGTGAAGAGTGCTAAAGATAAAGGTGGTCAGAGAGTGAGGAGTGACAGCATGTATTCTTACAGTGCCAGCAGTCACTTGGGAGGTGCTGTTAGCAGTAAGGCAGGCTGGAGGAGGTTGTCCATGCACCAGCAGGCGGGAAATGCCAACAGGGAGGCGAATGCACAAGTGAAAGTTAGTTTGAATAGCTCTTGCAACATATAGTGATGGCTGAGAGTATCAGTATAGGCACAGGCGGTAGTAAGGAACAGCTACGAGGAGGTGGCAAGAGTCTTCCATGTCCTTATATTGTATAGGCAATGCAAGCTAATCTCATTGAATAGTTCAGGCCAACAAAGTTATGGAGAAAAGATTAGTTGCTGAGATTTTTCCCCTTGCAGGGCAAGTTGTAGGGCTGCGCCACTGGGGAATCTGTGCTGGGGTTGGGCAGCTGGTGAAGTAAGATGTTAAACAGGCTGTGGCCAGGAGATGTAGCAGCCAGCCGGCCATGATACGGGTCATTCAGGAGGTGCAGTGTGTACCAGGTACTCACCACCATCAAGATGGGTGACAGAGACTTCAGCGAAAACAAGCTGGCTGGAGTCAGTAGTATAGGTCTGGTGAGTCACGGAGCTGGAGCTTTGCACATCTTGTTATATTGCCAGTCATGCCACTCCTCAAAAGGGTTAGTTTTCAATGACAATAGCGTAAATTGTCTCCTTGAAATCAAACCTAGTTAATGTCTTCTGTTGTATTGATGGGTGGTTTGAAAATTAGACTTGGCAATGTCTATGGTTCTCAATCTTTTGTAACAAGAGAGGACTTCTTGATGTATCTCCTTGCTTTTCTGCAGATCTCCCTAAAGGGTTGGGGTGCTCATTCAGAACCGGATTGATTGAAGAGATTTATTTCACTTATATAGAATGTTGGTAGTAAGCTAAGGATTCATAGCAACCAAGCTCCCTTAGAGATACAACCCAAGTATTACCAGTAGAGATCTAGAGCATAATTGAATAGTGCAGTGATTACACTCTTGTAACCTGTGATGTTAAGTAAAGCTCTATACAGCAGCATTAACCTTGAACCACACTGCAAATATAAAAAACTTTTCCTTCAGAACGAGTTATTATTACCGAGCTTCCAGATTGACTACCTAGATAATAGTATCAACTTCATTTTAAACCACAATTAATTTTGATTCAATAGGCAGTTGTTCACATGGGACTACAATAGGAACACAGTTACGCAAATCTGTTTCATTTCAACATTTGGGATAACAACTCCTACAGCATATTTTTTATTTGGAGAGGGATGCAACAAAATTTACATACTTCATAAATGACATCAATCAGAATAAGCATGGAATTCCCGCTCACTAGAGTCAGGAACGAGCTATATACTTTTAAAACTATGTTGAAATTAATTCAGCAAACCACTGAAATGTTTTAAAACAGTTACTTGCAAGAAGTTCATCCCAACAAACATACCTATCAATTGAACTAACTTAAAAGGTGTACAGTTTAAAAGAATACAAAGTAATTGCTTGAACAAAATTACATTACTTGAATCACTTGAACAAAGAACAATTCTGAAAGAAAAATTCCAAGAAAGAAAATTTTATGCGAACTGAGAGGAAATTGGAAAATTGGAACAGAGAAACCCTAAAGAGAAGACAAACCATTATCATTTACTGTACAGTGATCAGTCTAAAACTAGAGATAACATCCTCCAAAAATTGTCCAATACATTTTTAAAATGTTTTTATTCAAAGGTACACAAACAATAACAGAAACGTATTTAAGAAGATAAAATAAACAATGAGATTAACATTATTTAATTATTTTACCTTGCATAGCAAATCAAAAATATTAAGAACCAATTGTTAAAGAAAAGATGCAGGAAAGGACACGAAAAAGGAGAAAGGGGGGGGCGGGGGTATAGACAGATATCAGACTATCAGATGAAACCTCTCTACACTGGCACATTTCCATCCTCCTTTAAATATGAGGTCATCTCACCAATTCTAAAGAAATTATCACTTCACTCTCCAACTACTAACCTTTGCCTCCCAACTACTTGATCAATTAGTGTACAACCGCCTGTCTCACTTTCTTTCCTTGCACTCTATTGTCTCCTCTCTGCCATCAGGCTTCCGTCCTCAATATTCCACTGATACTGCTCTTTCAAAAGTGATCAATGGTCTTCTCACTGCAAAGTCTAAGGGTCATTTCTCCATTCTCATTCTCCTGGACTTCATTCCATTGGCCTTTATCACAGTTCTTTCATGGTTCACTTCATACCTATTGAACCTTTAGTGTTTCTACCTCTGGCACATCCTCCCCTCCACTCCCACTATCTGTTGGGTACTACAAGCCTCTGTTTTTGGCCCTTTACTTTTTATTTTTTTCACTGTACACCTTCTCTCTTGGGGAACTAGTTCACTCATTCAGTCTCCAGTACCAGCTCTATGCTGACGACACCCAAATCTATATCTCTTCCCCTGAAAGCTCCCTTTCTGTACTATCTCTTGTAATCAATTGTCTTTCTGCTTCTCCACATGGATGTCCCAATGCTACCTCAACATGTCCAAAACAGAACTTGTCATCTTACCTCCTGCCAGCGCTACCTCCACCCTTCAAATCTCCCTCACTATCAATAGCATCAAGTGCTCAGTCTCCCAAGCCCACTTCCTTGGTATCACACTTGACACCATCCTGCCAGCTTTATTCATCACACTCATTCCTGTAGACTTCACCTTAGATACATTGCCAGAATACGCCCTTTTTATTACTCAACATGCTACCATTCTCTCATCATCTCCCTTCTTGACTACTAGAACCTCCTTCCATCCAGCATTCCCAATACATATTCATCCCCACTTCAATCCATCCTAAATGCTGCTGCAAGACTGATCTTCCTCTCTCACAGCTCCACATCTGCTGCACCTTTTTGCAAATCCCTACACTGGCTCCATCTGTCCTTCACAATCCAATTAAAATTACTCACCCTTACCTACAAAGCCCTCAGCAACACTCCTTCATACATCTCAAATCTCACATGAAAATATTCTCACTCCTGCCTTTAAGATCTACCTCTAACCTGTGCCTTGTCTCATCTCTGGTAACCACCTCTATCTCCTGTCACCACCCTACAATACTTCTCTGGAGCTGCTACACACTTATAGAAATCCCCAGCATGCATAATCAAGCTTTTCCACAGCCTTCAAATTTTTTGACGCTCCCTAAAATACCCCATCTCTTTTTTAGAGTTTACTTTAGCCCAGATGATACTATTCACACTAATGCATCATCATACCTGTCCCAATCTCCACTCTGAGCCACACTCGCTCCTCTTGTTTAAGCTGTGCCCTCTTCCACTTAATATCTCTCTAATGAGCAAGGTCCTTCATACCCTTTGTTTTCATGCCTGCTTTTATTTTGTGTACCTTCAGGATATGGACCTCTGACCTCCTACATACACATAGAGATCAGGACATGTGCCTCTCACCTCCTAATACACAGACATCAGGACATATACCTCTCACTTCCCCCTGAAACACAGACTTTAGGACATTTACCTCTTGTCTCCTCCGTATGCTCAGACATCAGAACATCTATCTCTCGCCTATCTCTATTACATAGACATCAGGACATGTCCCCCCCCCCATCCTCCTAATACACAGACATCAGGACATGGACCTCTTACCTCCTCCTAATACACAGACATCAGGACATGGACCTCTCACCTATTCCTAAAACACAGACATCAGAACATCTATCTCTCGCCTATCTCTATTACATAGACATCAGGACATGTTCTTCTCCCCCCCCCTCCTAATACATAGACATCAGGACATTGACCTCTCACCTCCTCCTAATACATAGACATCAGGACATGGACCTATCACCTATTCCTAAAACACAGACACTACTACCTCTCATCATTTATAGGCACACTAGACATCATGTACTTTGTAACAAAGTGATCAACTGTACTATTACATATTTTCTCTGTACCTAACCTGCCAGGTCCTTATGAATTCTGACAGAAGTTTGAGAATTAGAACTATATCTTCATTGGCATCAGAATCAAGACCATAAAAGGTTCTACTAAAACACAGAGCACGGAAAAGGATTATGGATTTGGCAAGTATTCATATCTCTACCACTGTGTAGAACAGCGGGGAGCAACAGGTGAAGGCCTGGGGGTTACCAATGGCCTAGTGAGCCTTTACCTGTGACCCTGACAGCTCATAATCTCATTTATTCTCTGCTTTATTGCAGAGAATAAGACTGAATGGGAGCAACAACTTTTGCGTCTCACGACCTCCTCTACACGATACAGTGATGTCATGCAGCATACCGGAGGAGGAGGAGGAGGGAGTACAGTGTGCTCTCCTTGCTTGCTCTGTGGACTCCTCATTAAACGTAAGATGGGGAGGTGTGAGAAGTCATGTGGAGGAAGTGTAAGTTTCACATTGGGGAGGTCTGATGGCCTTGTAAGGGGTATGTGGGGAGTTCTGTTCAGCATGTGGGGAAAATCTGATGCCCAGCACTGCGAGAGGACTTACCCCTCGTCTTCTGGCCCTGGACCAAGTGAATCTGTAAATATTCACTTTGGTTCAATAAGAGTCGCATGGAGAGCCGAGCAGAGATCCTCAGTCTGACGGTGGTGAAGGAAGAAAAAAGAGTTCCGATGAGAATCCTGCGGATCAAGAAAGAACAACGCAGCTGTGCTTTTAGGCTGGCGTGGCAAGTCAGAAGGTATCAGGATCAACCAGAAAGACAGCGATTTATAAATTTATTACAATATGTATAGATTTCCGACGCTAAAAAGTTTAATGTACGCTTTAGTTCAAAGTGGAACCAGGGCAAGTAATTTTCAGTGTTTGAAATGTACTTTACATATTTTAAACTGTCCATTAAGTATCTAGCCAGCAGTCACCTTTACCCCCCTTCAGAAGGACTGCCTCCAATGTTTGTTGATGAAGGGCGCACATTATTATGGCTCTATAATGTGATAACATAATGTACAGAGAGGAAAAACCTTTGGTAGCTTTACCTGTCATCCCTGTACACCATTTTGGTTACAGGGGTCTAATTGAAAATTGAGAACTTGGGTTCAAAAAAATTAGTTTTCAAAACTACTCAAATAGAGTAAGCTGTGACTTACTGTAATGTAAACGTAACGTCAAGCAGACACAGCTTCGTTCTAGTGACAACTGCTAGTATTACTATCAGCGGGGACCCACAGGAACGCATTACATATATCACTACTCTCAGCCACCGATCTCCTGATTAATAATTTACTGGGACAGACAATTGCGGAGGAGGGAAAAAGAGAAAACCTTTTAGTGGAAAATAATTTGTTTCAGCGGATAAAGGAAATAATTTTATTAGGAGATAAAGGTTTGGATTCCTTGCCTGTTGTGGGGTGATGGAAATCTCACTGTGAAATAGGCTGAACTGAATTGCACGCAGAGATATTCTTATTAGGATCGAATCTTATAACCAGGGCCTCTAACGCATTTAAAATAACTGTTTAAGGTATAAAAATGTTTTTATAAGGCTCTTTTAGAACATGATTAAAAGCAACACATTATTTTATAACATATATGAGAGCTGTTTCTACCAGTGGGGGGTGCTGTCCTCTGGTATATATAAGGCACAAATACAGATATTGCTGTAATGCGAACATACAACAATGAGAACAATTGTTAGGTCTGGATTGGTGGATAGGCTACAAAGGCTCAGGCCTAAAGCTGGGTACACACTACAGAAATTTCGACCAACTTTTTATGCCGAGCGATTTTACATGCGATCGATGTTCCGATCGCTCGGTTCATGGACTGCACACACACTAGCCTTGTTTAGGACGATAAAGGGAAGAGCGGACGTCCCTTTAGCGACTTTTTACAGACTGTAATTTCCTACTCACTGTTGTGGATCGGTCGGAAACTTATACACACTACACAACGGAAACGAGATTGGAACGAAAATATTAAACGGTACGACCAACCAAATGAGGCGACAATCGTCCATTTGTGCAGACTTTCGACTGTCGTGTCACTGCACACACTGACCCGACTTTTGAACGAGCGGTCGTATGTCGGCTGTTTGAGCCAATTATTGGACGAAAACAGTGTAGTGTGTACCCAGCATAAGGTAGTAGATCTACAGGATGACTCATTTCAACATGTTTTATAATGTCCAAAACGTGTGCCAGTAAATTGTAATTGAACATTTTTTTCCATTGGTCCTTCTTTCATAGCAGAATCAATAGCGTTAAAAAAGACGACAAGTCCAAGTAATCTCAGTGGAATTTTGCATCAAACTATCATTGTTGGGTATTCATTATTATGGTTCTATCTCTAACCATAATAGCTTGATTAAAAACCTATTTGCAATGTACAGGTAAAATTGCACTTTGTGGGCCTGATTTATTAAGGCAAGCAAATTAAAGGTATTGTGGATTTTTTTTTAAATGTATGTTAATTGTGCATACGTACATCTGTATTCAACTACAAGCGGATTTTAAGAAACGTCTCTTGTTGAATACAGGTCTGGATGCGCTCTGCATATAAGGCACTTGCTGTATCGAGACAGACACAATGCAGGATACGTTCAATACATATGTCACGGGCACTAGGAGTCTTTGCCCAGGATATCACCAGATGATGGACTTACCAGAGTAATATAGTTGGTACTATGGTTCTCTGGTAGCAGGGTGACAACGGAACAGGAGAATCAGCAGATGGTGAGAGAATGCTCGAGGAAAGTCTATGACTAGCAGCAACTGGTAATGAGTAGATGAATGCACACGAGGAACCAGATGGACAAGGAACGTGAGGAAAGTTAGTGGTCTGCGTATAGCAAGTTGTACCACTGCTATAGTGAGGAGGAATGTCCAGGAGTAGCGAGGAGGTAGTGAGAGTCAGCGGTCTGCGTATAGCAAGTTGTACCGCTGTCTATAGTGAAGGAATGGAATCCAGGTGAAAGTAGGTAACGGGGAAGTCAGTGGTCTGCGTATAGCAAGTTGTACCACTGCTTATGTGAGAGGATACTTGAAACTGGTGTCACAGGGAACAGGAGTCAGTGGTCTGCGTCAGCAAGTTGTGCCACTGCTATATATATGTGAGGAGGGGCACGAGGAGATGAATGTAATGCAGAGTATACACAGGGCACACAGAACTTGATCCCACGATGATATCCACAATACAACGATAACTAACAAGCACTGCTTGAAGTATACAAAGTCACAATAGCTATCCAGGCAATAGGAAACAAAGTCAATGGTAACAATAGCTTCAGTGGATAGGAGGCTCCGGAGGAGAACACAACTCTGTCCAGATGGATATGCAATACACAAGCAAAGTCAATGGAAAGTATGCATACCGCGGTTCAGGAGAGCAGGCTGTCAGAGAGACGTGCAGGGATACCTGAACGGCTGAAGGCCGGCAGGAGGAGAGACCACTGGAGGGTGGAAGCGGTAATCAGGTTGGTGCAGCGCACGGCAGGTAATCCAGAATCAACGAAGCAATACTCAGGAAGCAGTAGTAAGTGGAACTGGAAACATGAAGAACACGGGAGAGTTGAGGCTGTCTGGTATCCAGTAGTAGAGGTGGAGGCAGCGGAGAGCTGACACGATAAACCCAGGAGAGTTGAGACGATCAGGAACTCTGTAGTAGTAACGGAGGCAGCGGATAGGAATCAGCTGAGTGCAGGCACGATGAACACAGGAGAGTTGAAGTGAACAGGAACTCTGTAGTAGTAACGGAGGCAGCGGATAGGAATCAGCTGAGTGCAAGCACGAGGAACACAGGAGAGTTGAAGTGAACAGGAACTCTGTAGTAGTAACGGAGGCAGCGGATAGTAATCAGCTGAGTGCAGGCACGATGAACACAGGAGAGTTGAAGTGAACAGGAACTCTGTAGTAGTAACGGAGGCAGTGGATGGGAATCAGCTGAGTGCAGACACGAGGAACACAGGAGAGCTTAAGTATTCTGGAAACCACAATAGCAGTAAACAGGAATCAGCAGGAGCTGAATACACGAGGAACACAGGAACACCTTCAGAGGCTCATGGGGAATGAGACTCCAAGATCAGGCAACCAGGTAATGATCACAGGTGGTTTAAATAGGGAGGGTTGCCTGATCATCCAATCAATTAAAAGCAACAGGTACTGAAGGCTTGATAAGGGCTGCACATGCGCAGACCCTCAGGATGGCGGACGGCCATGGTTCCTGAACACACGGGAAATGGCACTCACAGTCCGGTGAGTGACAACATATTTGGAATATAAAGTCTCAGGAGAACACATAGATAAAAAAAAGTATTCAATTATTGTCACCTGTTAATAATATAGGACCTGATTCATTAAGGAAAGTTAACCAAGAAATTGAGTAAGTTTTCTTACTTAAGTTTTCTGGACAAAACCATATTGCAATGCAAGGGGTGCAAATGATTTTTTTTTTATTTTGCACATAAGTTAAATACTGACTTTTTTTTCATGTAGCACACAAATACTTGATAGCTTATTTGTACACTGAAATTTAAAGTTGATCTAGCAAAAAAAATGCCACTACTTAACTTATGTGCAAAATATAAAACTAATTTGCACCCCTTGCATTGTAACATGGTTTTGTCCAGGAAAAAACTTAAATGAAAAAAATGAGTACTTTCCTTATTAAATCAGGCCCATAGTCATTAATGAAAAATCATTAAAAAAAAAAATAATTGGTTTGGTCATTTGTCCTCATTAAATACATGTCAGGATGTTATTAGTGTCTACAGTACATAAAATGCATTTTTACAGTGGCTGTCAACACTTTTTCTAGCATGCATATGTCATCACTATCACTCCGCACTTACACCTGCCCTGTAGCTGGTACATGTGTTACAAATGAAAATCACGTGCCTTAGAGATGCTCAAAGTGTGAATCGGACGCTGCTTTGTGCGCTTGAGCTTAGTATGCCATTACTGTACTTTGACTATATGCAGACGCCACTTCTCCTCCCCCGTTCCGCGCATGAAATCATAGGCTGTTGGTAGTGTCTTTTGCGGTAGAAAATAAATTGCATATAATTGCTTTCACTGGCGAATGGTTTGTTTCTAGACATGTGCAGTGCAATTTAACGCAAAATATGGCACATATTGGCATTTATGTTCCTAAAGAATCAGATCCAGTATTCTCAATAAGAAATAAATATATATGTGCCACTCCCGCTCTGTGTTGAAAAAGCATTATTTAAAATAGCTGCTGGCAGAAGTTTACTAAGCTTGTGGTTATTCATGTGGCTTTACAGTTTCTTTTTTAGTTTGATCAAAATCACTATAAATCACCTGGGGGGAAAAGTTTTCTCTTAATTTTAACGTGGCCATTCAGTTCAATTGTGTTTCCATTCCATTGAAATGAATGGTGAAAGGTCCATCTCTGAAGTTTGCTATTCAAAAGGGCTAATCTTACATTGGAAACACTTGGGGTGTTGCAGGGGCGGATCTAGACTTTATGTTTAGGGGGGGGCGATTTTGCATAATCACGCCCCTCCTTTGCTCTGATTGGCTGGCCTGCGTTAACCCCGCCTTCCGCCCGCAATTGGCCCGCGCCCCCTCCCGTTGTGATCGCCGGCTGGGACCACTCTGATTGGCTGGCCCACATTTAGCCCCGCCCCCTGCTCACACTTAGCCCCGCCCCTCCTGTTTTGATCAGCGGCTGGGACCTAGCTTTTTGCTGCTGGGGGGGGGGGGGGGGGCGAATGCCCTGATGATTTTGTGATGCTTGACAACCCCCCCCCGCTTCCCCCACAACTAGCAGCTTGGAAAGCTGGTGACTTGCCTTTAATATATTCCTTTATTAGGAAATTGACCTGTAAATCACTAAAAATAACAGTTGGGGAATCTACTAAAGTCATGTTAACATTATTGTTTTCTATCAAAAACACCAAAAAAATAAGAGGAATTAGTTGTCCCAAATCTCTAATCTGTCAAACTTTAAAAGGCATTTGATCTTGATTGATTTAAAAAAAAAAAAAAGATTCTTCAGAGAAGTTTTAAAAATCTTCAGTTTTACCATTCAGTTAATTGGAGTTTCCACCATGTTCACTTCATGTAGAAACCCCATTGAAATGGATGTGCCCATTGAAATGAATCAGCCAACCTGCCTGAAGCTCACCAGAATTGTTAATAAATAGAGATTAAGGAGTCATTATTTGCATTGATGATGTGTGATCACATGCAGCCAATGTGAAAGACCAAGGGCTAGATTTACTAAGCTGCGGGTTTAAAAAAGGGGGGGTGTTGCCTTTAGCAACCAATCAGATTCTAGCTATCATTTTGTAGAAGGTACTAAATAAATGAAAGCTAGAATCCGATTGGTTGCTATAGGCAACATCCCCACTTTTTCAAACCCGCAGCTTAGTAAATCTAGCCCCAATTGTGATTAGTTGGCGGCATAGGGAACATCCCACTTTGATCATTTAGCTGTGGGCAGCGTTAGTGTAAGGACGTGTTAGAATTTTTTTTTACATTTTCCCATGAGGGTTGAGGGTCTTTTATTCAGTTACAATCATTTCCTCATTTTTTTTATTTTCGTATAGTGGAACAGGGTCTTAAGGGAATCCAAAGTTGACACTCAAGGGATCCTACATTTCTTCAATAATTCCTTTAGTGCTAAGGATAAGTGGGACTTATCCTCCACATATACCTATAAAGTACTAAGCACTCTTGGAGATAAAGATGAAAAAAGCACACTCACTGTTCCTTTACTGCAGGAACAGTGAGTATGTATTGCTGGTAGGGTCCAGGTAAAAAGACACTGAATGATGACATCAACATGCGGGCACGCAGTGATGTCACAGAGAGTATTGCACACAGTCCACTACACTACAGCTAAATCTGATTAGATAGGGGATAGAGTGAGGGCACTTTGCACTAAAAGTGCCCAGTTTGCCTCATCCTAGGATATGCAGACTCAGGAAAACACTTGTTTGAAACAATGTGGCCACTTAGAAGTTGTTGTCTGGTGATCATGTGTGATGGGATGACAAATGGGATGGGGTGGGAGACAGGGCCATTGTTAGGAATCCCAAATCACCTCCATCCTGGCTTCAATAAATTCAGCGGTACCCCTATTTGTAAGATTTGAACCACCTCTAACAAATTATGTGGCTACTTAGTAGTTATTGTTTAGTGATCACATGTGGCTTTGTAGTGCTTCCAGCGCAGGCGAATTAACTTTAATCAGAGAGTTTAGAACAAGTATAAAATTATAGGTAATATAATCATTTCAACAGCTGTTATTCCCCCTATCCATGATTTGATTTAGCTGTCCCAAGCAATTACATTTTTCCTTAGAGTATCTAACAAGGCTGGGAAGTTTGTCCTATAAAGTTGATAGCAATGCCTGGTCAGGATAAACCCCAGATACTTAATTCTGTCTAATTGCCATCTAAAGTTATTTGGCAATCTAAGTAATTGTGCTGTATGTGGAGGTAAATTTAAAGGGAGTGTTTCAGATTTAGCTATGTTGATTTTAAAGTTGGATATATCTCTATATCTATCTCTATATAGTTCTTTATGAAGAAAGAATAGTGAGTTGTGGGGGTTCGTTTGCGTTAAAAGGATATCATCCGCTTACAATTCCTACATATTTTATGTATTTCATTCAAGACAGTGCAAACTATCAAAACAAATTTTATTTTTCTCTTCAATCCTCCATGGCAATCATTATAACGGGTTAGTCTCTTCTAGCTTAGCATAAATATAGGAAAATAAAAATGCCCAAAGGTAGTATATATTCCAGGTCCTCCACTTTCCTTTTGTCATTTTCTTGTCTCCAGCTGAGGAAAGAGAAGACAAGTATGTGTAGGGGCTTACCTGCTTCTGTGGTCTTGGTGACACACTGCTGGTGTTGCAAACTGAGGATCAAGGCTGGCTAACCTGAATTTCAATTGAAAATGGCACGTAGACAGAGGTTCCAAGTGGATGCATGTACACTAGGGCTGGGGTTAAAGGATTCCAAAATGAAGGACTAAGTGAAGGAAGACCTTGCATCTGCTAGATAGCAGTCCCTGTTCCCTGGAGAGGCGTCACTGGCCAGTGGAAAAGTTTTGAGTAGAGTACCAGACATTTGCCAGCATGTTGGAGCCTGAATTCATCCCCAAACAGCTAATAAGCAACCGTACATAGTAAACCCCTAAGAGGTGCTTTGTTAGTTAGCTATTAGCAATACTCTTCCCTTTCAGCACTCTTGTAGAGGCTGTGGAGAGGAAAAAAGAGAATAAAGTCCAGGAGCACCAGGTCTGTGGAGCCCGTGACAACCTTTTGACTGTGAAGGGGTCTTCTGCATAGCATCTAATTTTAATACTAAAGCATATAATCCTCAAACCCCTGAGGAATTTATGGAGTTGATAGCTTGGATGATGAAATTATATGTGACCAAAGAGGATTTATGTACTATTCATGGGGTGAAGAGAATAAGGTCAAAGACAAGTACAGACTTAGAGGGCAAGCATTCCCAGGCACAACTGGATTCTTTGGAAGATGTGGGATGAATCCAGTAATAGTGAATCTGTGGAAATTAAAGTAGAACCCAGACTATTTAATTTGGATAATGTGAAAATTCTTCTCAGCACATATATAAATCCATGGACATGAATGACGAGGATACAGCAATAGTCACTTTATGAGCCAGGACTTCCTTTGGAAGGTGGAGGTTCTCTATGAGGTCCTATGGATGGAAAGTTGTTTTAAAAAGCTTCCTATTTCTTATGAAACTACCTTGAAAAGTTGGGTATCTATGACTTCAGTGGCTAGAGCGCTCAGACTATTGGGAAAGCATCTTCATACAGATGTCCATGAGAAATGTAATATACAATATTCGATGAAAAGCATTGAAGTTATGCAGATAGGAATATAATTCCTTTGTGAAGCATTATTGGACACAATTATCATGGCTTCAACGGCGGTAGCGAGAAGAGCTCTGTGGCTGCATACACAGGCAGCAGAAACTAGGGCTCCTCATTCATTAAGGAATTAAAATGCCGATAGGTGCCATATTGTGTATAAAATCTCACTGCCCATGCCCAAAAACTAACCATACGCCGGAAAACTGGAGAGAAACGTCCAATTCCAATTCATCTTCCAGCAAAAAGAACTCTTACTACAGCCTACGATTTCAGGGGTGGAATGGGGAGGGGAAGGGGCATATACACGTAGTCAACGTACAGTAAGGGCGTGCCAAGCTCAAGTGCCTACAGCAGTGTCTGATTCAACCTTTGGGCATTTCTGAGGTACGTGTTTTCCAGTTGTGTCGCTTGCACCAGCTACAGTCTGATGTAAGTGCTGATTACTAGTGATGACGGGTGTGTATGTATGCTAGAATATGTGTTGGCATTCAGTGGCAACTGCAAAAATGCATTTTATGGGTAGAGCTTTGCTTTATAACAAGTTAGCTCAGAATACCTTATTATTCTTTTTTTAACAGTACAGATAATGTGTCCTTACATTAACAAGTCATTTGTGGCACCATGAAAGTTTCGTTCTCAATACTCTGCTATCAGATCTCTTTGAACCTTCACACAAGGTTTCCCTAAGATTGCTTACACTGAAGGTGATAAGTTGGTAGGAAGGACTAATCCAACTTACTTGCCTAAAGTGATGTTCCCTTTTCATATTTATCAATAAATCATATTGCCATTCTATTGTTCACAGCTAGTTCATGATAAAGAAAGCTTCTTACATTCTCAAACTCAACCACTGTGTACTTGCCCTGAATAGAGGGATTTAGGAACACAGAACAACTTTTTGTGATCCCCACAAGATCCCAGAAAGGGTATACCCAATCCAAGCAGAAGATTAGGGAAGTCTTTTAACAGGCATACAAGAGAAATGTATGTAAGGTGACAGAAATCCTGAAAGTTCAGCATACAGCATGCCACATTCATACTGATCTGGGGGCATATTTAGTAAACTGTGGGTTTGAAAAAGTGTAGATGTTGCTTATAGTAACCAGAGTCTAGTTATATCATTTATTTAGTACATTCTACAAAATGACAACTAGAATCTGATTGGTTGCTATAGGCAACATCTCCATTTTTCAAACCCGCAGCTTAGCAAATATACCCCCTAGTGTTTGTTGCCATCCCTACTATTATTGATTGGGCACATTGCATTGTAATGTCTGACATGGAGGACTGAAGAGGAAGGAAGCAAATTATCTTTGTTCGATATGTTCATGCTTATATATTTTAGGAACAGCTTGGGAAGTCGTTTTAAAGACACAGTGGAAGAGGAGAAGCTGAACTTATTACCTCGGGTCGTTTCTATTTCCCTGTTTCCACCCGAGGCTAGAAGTGACTTACCCATTGTAATAGCTGCCATGGAGGAAAAGGAATTAACAGTATATATAATTCGCTTCTATATTTTGTCATCATCTATCAAGTGCAGATTTCATTATGAAAACCTATATATAGAATCCAGCTTTTTGCTGTTTGGAAAGGTGGATTGGTGCCAAAGCATGAACCATAAATTATTTATTGGTGGTGTTTTGAAAAAATAAATACACACACCGGATTTTAGTTCACTCTCTTCTAATTTCAATTAAAAAAATATTTATTTTAGCAATTTTGGATAGAGTTTCGTTGCCGTGTCAGGAGGTATAATTGAAAGCCTTATAATTCAAATTTATAAGTTAGAATGTGACCGGCCTAAACAATGCCAAGATTGGTTCAGCACAGGGAAGAAAAAAGTCTAAGCAGCAAAGATGTTTACCCGGCCCCAACAGCTCAAGGGTGTAAGAAAGAGCCGGAGTGCTTTTCAGGGGAGGGCTAGTAGTCCTATTTTAGTGGACACAAGCCCAGACTGGCAGCTGCTGGGACTGGTTAAGATTTCTTTTTGATCGGGGTTGGGGGGCCGGCAGTCATGCTTTTTTTTTCTTTTGCATTATCTTTTACATCTCACCCTTCTCGAGTGTCTCAAACAAGTGAAAACATTTTTAGTGATTTCTGCAATGATTTACTAAATGTATCCTTTATAATGCCTGGCAATTTTGGAGGGAGAATGTCTGGTTTGGGCAATTTGGTGATTAACCATTCTACCTGTAAATCCACAAAAAAAACACAATGATTTTTAGTACTGAAAATTTATCTTTTGGAGATCCCCCATTACTATATGCAGGGCCGGATTAACCCGAGGTCTAACTGGGCTGTAGCCCAGGAGCCTCGGGCATCCAGGGGGCACTTCAAAGTCCTCAGCAGCATTACTGATCGGTCCGGGGGGCCCCCGGCCCGATCAATGCTGCTGAGCACTGTCAGTGCAGTCATCTGTCCCCGGCGCCGCTCAGTATTCTGCTTACTGAGGAGATCTCGCGAGAGTTCACAAACTCTCGCGAGATCACCTCAGTAAGGAGCTTACAGTGCGCCGTGGAAGGAGGACTGCACTGACAGGTAAGTGCTTGGAGGGGGCCTCACGGGGGGCGGCGGGTGGCTCACATTGGGTGCCTCACGGGGGAATGGAGGCCCCCTTAGCCCAGGGGCCTCCATTCCCTTAATCCGGCCCTGACTATATGTACAAAATTACTTTTAATACATGACCCACTTAGTGTACTGAAAAATGATAGTGTTACGATGTCACAGAAAGCTTCTCAGGAGCACAGTGAGCATGCTCCTGCCAGTACATGGAATGGTCACACTCTTATTAATACAAATGAATATTCACACCAGCCCAAAGGTTGGCTAACTTCATGCTGGTAAACAGGCCCTAAGGGATTAAGGTTTCTGGCCACCCTAGGCTAATACGGCCACAAGGCCCTCCCCCGAATATATAGGTGTATAGGAACACTCCTGAATATGAATGTTCAGGTGCATTCTCCAGCAGTCAAATTTAGACAGATTGTGCCATTGTCTCTTACCTGTTCTTGCTCATCTCTCTTGCAGCTTTGTTATCCTCTTGCTGGCTTCTGGAAAGTTGGCGTCCTGTTTTGAAAATGCAAAAATGTATTATAAAGTCTCCCTCCCTATAGATATGCATGGCAGCCACCCCCCCCTCTCCCTCCCTATAGATATGCATAACAGATCCCCCCACGCCTCCCTCCCTATAGATATGCATGGCAGTCCCCCCCCCCTCTCCCTCCCTCCCTATAGATATGCATGGCAGCCACCCCCCCCTCTCCCTATAGATATGCATAACAGATCCCCCCACGCCTCCCTCCCTATAGATATGCATGGCAGTCCCCCCCCCCTCTCCCTCCCTCCCTATAGATATGCATGGCAGTCCCCCTCCCTATAGATATGCATGGCAGTCCCCCCCCTCTCCCTCCCTATAGATATGCATGGCATTCCCCCCTTCACTCACCTGTAGTTGTGTAGTTGTGCTGGCCAGCGTTGCTCCTCGCTCCTCAGATCAGCTGTCAAGAAGTGAAGACTTCCTGTCTGCTGCACAACAACAGGCAGCCTAGCGATTGGCTGCCTGTTGCTGACCACTGACCATAACCATTTATCGCTGCTGGAGAATGCACTGTGGATCCTTCGCCGGGTCTCATTGCTCTGCACATGTGCAACCTTAGCAACGCATGTGAAGTAGCGACACAGAGGTCACTTCCTCCTTTCGCCAGCAGTGTGAGACTGTCAGTAAAGGAGTCTTAAGTTAATTTAGGAAGGGGGTTTCACCAGGGTTTGTCAATAAGCCCTGGCATGGTAAATTCCAGTGGCAGTACATTTTGTACAATCACAGTGGTACAAAATAATACCTATTGTCACCCACTAGTCGCCAATGATAAATAGACCCCTCAGTTTTGCTGCCCTGCGATATGACACAAAGCTGCAATCAGGATTCAGTTCTATCCAGTACAGAGAGAGACAGATAAGACAATGCATTTATTAAGCAGTGGAACACATGTATAAGCCAATAAATTAAATACATCTGAAACTCCCTTTATTGTGCAAACTGTGTTTAGGAACTCTGTGATGGACAACAGGTGACCCTCCGAGCTTTACCTGCAGCTCCCAGTTCCAAGCTTTTAACACTTGTTTAAAATACCTGCTGATATGTCATTACAGAGATGTATTTGTCTTTGATTAAATGTATTGTTTTAACTTATTGCTGAGATTAGGGGTAATGTGGGACCCTTTGAAGGTTAGAGCCATCATGCGGCCCCAAAAGTGTTTCAGGTGCTTCAAGGTGTCATTATCCAATGCGTGTATTTAAATGTGTGTTTAATTTTTGTGGAGCCATGTATATGCAGGCCACTGAGACAAACATTAAAATTCAACAAGTATAAGGTCCATGACCTGCAGGGCTTGCAGTCTAAATGGATATTGGCAGACATACACAGACTGATGAACAGGAAAAAGTGTTGATCTTAGGCATAAGTAGATTCACCCCTTCATACCTGGATGGGTGTATGCCCCTTCTTGACCAATACAATACATTTTGAAAATTATTTGGAAATACAACAGTATGGGAAATAACTATAGTTTAAGTCTCTCCAATCAAATGTTAAACTTTTTTGGGTGGGAGATAGAGCTTTGCTTAGGTATTCCATAATAAAAATGTTCTTTTATTTTGTGAAGATTATACAGGCAAATTATAAGGAAATAGACATTCATAGGAAAAAATACACTTTTACAGTCTTCTCACAGTTTCATTATCTCAATTAGTGCAAACCCAGAAATATGCCCTAAAATGTGATCAGTTCTTTCTCATATAGAAGGCTAGAGAGTCAGGAACAAAAGGGATACTTTTATTTTAAAAGGTTTATTTTACTTTTTGTATGCTGCACTGCACATTTTTTGATGTTGGGGATGTGAGGCAACCTTCAGTCTGCGCAACAGTCACACAAAACGGCAATCAGTCTGTCCATGTTGCTGAGATGAATGCCACAGTACAGTCTGTCCATGTTACCAAGACATGCTCCTCAGTCTGGCCAAGTTGATAAGATGTGATTCTCAGTCTGGCCATGTTGAAAAGATGTGATTCTCAGAGTGACCATGTTGCTAAGATGTGCTCTTCAGTCTGGCCATATTGTCAAGATGTGTTCCTCAGTCTGGCTATGTGGATAAGATGCGATTATCAGTCTGGACTTGTTGCTAAGATGTGCTCTTCAGTCTGGCCATATTGTCAAGATGTGTTTCTCAGTCTGGTCATGTTTATAAGATGCAATTCTCAGTCTGGCCATGTTGCTAGGATGTGCTCTTCAGTCTGGCCATGTTGCTAGGATGTGTTCTTTAGTCTGGCCATGTTGCTGAGATGTGATCCTCAGTCTGGCCATGTTGATAAGATGTGATTCTCAGTCTGGTCATGTTGATTAGATGTGATTCTCAGTCTGGCCATGTTGCTAAGATGTGCTCTTCAGTCTGGCCATGTTGCTGAGATGTGATCCTCAGTCTGGCTATCTTGCTGAGTTGTGATCCTCAGTCTGGCCATGTTGATAGGATGTGATTATCAGTCTGGCCATGTTGATAAGATGCGATCCTCAGTCTGGCCATGTTGATAAGATGCGATCCTCAGTCTGACCATTTGATAAGATGTGATCCTCAGTCTGGCCATGTTGATAAGATGCAATCCTCTGTCTGGCCATGTTGATAAGATGTGATTGTCAGTATGGCCATATTGATAAGATGCAATCCTCAGTCTGGCCATGTTGATAAGATGCGATTCTCAGTCTGGCCATGTTGATAAGATGTGATTATCAGTCTGGCCATGTTGATAAGATGTGATTCTCAAACTGATGTTGATAAGATGCGATCCTCAGTCTGGCCAAGTTTGATAAGATGCGATCCTCAGTCTGGCCATGTTGATAAGATGCAATCCTCTGTCTGGCCATGTTGATAAGATGCGATCCTCAGTCTGGCCATGTTGATAAGATGTGATCCTCAGTCTGGCCATGTTGATAAGATGTGATCCTCAGTCTGGCCAAGTTTGATAAGATGTGATCCTCGGTGCTCGGTGTGGCCATGTTGATAAGATACGATCCTTAGTCTGGCCATGTTGATAAGATGTGATAATCAGTCTGGCCATGTTGATAAGATGCGATCCTCAGTCTGGCCATGTTGATAAGATGTGATCCTCGGTGTGGCCATGTTGATAAGATGTGATCCTCACTCTGGCTATGTTGCTGAGATGTGATTCTCAGTCTGGCCATGTTGATTGGATGTTATTCTCAGTCTGGCCATGTTGATAAGATGCGATCCTCAGTCTGGCCATGTTGATAAGATGCGATCCTCAGTCTGGCCATGTTGATAAGATGTGATCCTCACTCTGGCTATGTTGCTGAGATGTGATTCTCAGTCTGGCCATGTTGATAGGATGTGATCCTCAGTCTGGCCATGTTGATAAGATGCGATCCTCAGTCTGGCCATGTTGATAAGATGCGATCCTCAGTCTGGCCATGTTGATAAGATGCGATCCTCAGTCTGGCCATGTTGATAAGATGCGATCCTCAGTCTGGCCATGTTGATAAGATGTGCTCCTCAGTCTGGCCATGTTGATAAGATGTGATCCTCAGTCTGGCCATGTTGATAAGATGTGATCCTCAGTGTGGCCATGTTGCTGAGATGTGATTCTCAGTCTGGCCATGTTGATAGGATGTTATTCTCAGTCTGGCCATGTTGATAAGATGCGATCCTCAGTCTGGCCATGTTGATAGGATGTGATTCTCAGTCTGGCCATGTTGATAAGATGCGATCCTCACTCTGGCTATCTTGCTGAGATGTGATTCTCAGTCTGGCCATGTTGATAGGATGTGATCCTCAGTCTGGCCATGTTGATAAGATGCGATCCTCAGTCTGGCCATGTTGATAAGATGCGATCCTCAGTCTGGCCATGTTGATAAGATGCGATCCTCAGTCTGGCCATGTTGATAAGATGCGATCCTCAGTCTGGCCATGTTGATAAGATGTGATCCTCAGTCTGGCCATGTTGATAAGATGTGATCCTCAGTCTGGCCATGTTGATAAGATGTGATCCTCAGTGTGGCCATGTTGATAAGATGTGATCCTCAGTCTGGCCATGTTGATAAGATGTGATCCTCAGTCTGGTCATGTTGATAAGATGCGATCCTCTGTCTGGCCATTTTGATAAGATGCGATTCTCAGTTTGGTCATGTTGATAAGATGCGATCCTCAGTCTGGCCATGTTGATAAGATGCGATCCTCAGTCTGGCCATGTTGATAAGATGCGATACTCAGTCTGGCCATGTTGATAAGATGCGATCCTCACTCTGGCTATGTTTCTTAGATGTGATTCTCAGTCTTGGTATGTTGATAGGATGTGATCCTCAGTCTGGCCATGTTGATAAGATGCGATCCTCAGTCTGGCCATGTTGATAAGATGCGATCCTCAGTCTGGCCATGTTGATAAGATGTGATCCTCAGTCTAGCTTTGTTGATAAGATGCGATCCTCAGTCTGGCCATGTTGATAAGATGTGATCCTCAGTGTGGCCATGTTGATAAGATGGGATCCTCAGTCTGGCCAAGTTGATAAGATGTGATCCTCAGTCTGGCCATGTTGATAAGATGTGATCCTCAGTCTGGCCATGTTGATAAGATGTGATCCTCAGTGTGGCCATGTTGATAAGATGTGATCCTCAGTCTGGCCATTTTGATAAGATGCGATTCTCAGTTTGGTCATGTTGATAAGATGCGATCCTCAGTCTGGCCATGTTGATAAGATGCGATCCTCAGTCTGGCCATGTTGATAAGATGCGATCCTCAGTCTGGCCATGTTGATAAGATGCGATCCTCAGTCTGGCCATGTTGATAAGATGCGATCCTCACTCTGGCTATGTTGATAAGATGCGATCCTCACTCTGGCTATGTTGCTGAGATGTGATTCTCAGTCTGGGCATGTTGATAAGATGCGATCCTCAGTCTGGCCATATTGATAAGATGTGATTCTCAGTTTGGCCATTTAGCCAAGATGTGCTCCTCATTCTGGCCATGTTGCTATAGAACTGCTATTCAGTGTGCTCACGTTTGTGATATGTTCCTAATTGAAAATGTTTCTGACTGACTTTCCCGAGTGAATATGTTAGTGGGTGATGTTAAAGAGCTGAAAGACATTTGTTGAGTGTTGGTATTTGTAAGAGATGTTCTTGAGTAGAGATGATATTTTGAGTATGGATGCTGCCAAAATGTGTTCATTAGTGGGGATGCTGCTGAAAGATATTCCTGAGAGGAGATAATGAGTGACGTTCCTGAGTGGAATTTTGTTGTCACGAATGTCTTCTATTGGATGTTACTGTGCGATCTTCTTGAATGGTAATGTTACAGCTCCAGTCACATTTCCCATAGGAAGCCTGCTTTATTACAGAATGTGTCAGCATGTCTCTGATATGAGACAAGAGCAGTCGAACACTAAATAATTGATACACTCTGTTTATTGTCTTCTTTTTTTATTTTTAATCACCATATAAATGACTAAGACATGTAGAGAAATGTCAGAAATCTGTAGCTGTATTAACTGGCTCAGTGCTGGATACTGGTGAAGCATCTCTCTCACTGGCTGAGATCGGAGCAACGTGCTCCTTCTCATTCAACATAACCACTCTGTAAGATGTGCTTTGTAGCTGTATTGATCCTGGAGAGAGTAATGTAGTTTATAGGCTGTAATACCATTTGATCTGCCAACATATCAGCCTAGCAAGGTATTCCTGTATGGTATTGAAAGCCCATGTAACATAATAGACTAATATGATGTTCCATTAAAATCTCAGTAGACTGATATGTTGTTCCATTAATAGAACCTTCACTTTATTAAACATCACATCAATTCAGCCCTCCCAATACTCCATCTGGTATGCCATGTAATACCATCAATTACTTCAAATAACCATTCCTATAAGTCACACTAATCTATACAACACCATAATAATGTTCTTGCTATACACCACCTATTACTCCATACAATCCACTTTGGGTCCTCTCCTTCGTAAATACTCCATTTAATGTCTTTGCATGAACCCTTATATTGTCCAATAATGCCCAAGCTGTAAATAGGGAGAGCTGCATATATAATTATTATTATTATTATTATTATTATTATTATTAAAAAGACATCGATGAACTAGTTTCCACTAAAGCTTTTTTTTTTACATAAAATGGCTATTTTTACATAATCGAGCTGCATGCACTGCAATGTTCACTATAACTTCAATGTAATTCACAGATTAAGAGATAAGTCATCTTTTTGGACTGAAACATTTCTGTGGAAGGAACTAGATTACTCACACGAACACATCATAAACCATTAACTATAAATTGGCAAACTGTAATCACCAGCATAAATGAGTAAAAGATATACTGTGTGGACAATTTAATTATATTAAAGAGAAATTGTTCAGGTGATGATTCCTTCATAACACAAGGAAAATCTAATTGGTATACGACACTTTTCATAGAATAAAAAATATACATAGAAGGTAAAGCATAGAAAGGGAATAACTTTGCACCTGGGCAATAACATGTTTCATTGGAGGGGGAGGTAAATTTAAAAAATGTGGACGGATTTATAGGTGGGATAGGGCATGTCCTAGATCAACTTTAAATTATCAGTGTAAAAATAAAGCTGTCAAGTATAAGTGTGCTACATGAAAAAGCAGCCAGTATTTTCCTTATGTGCAAAAAAATAAACTAAATTGCACCCCTTGCATTGTAACATGGTTTGTCCCAGAGCAAACTTACTCTTTTTTTTTGCTTTGCTCTCCTTAATGACTCAGGCCCAGGGAGTCTGCCATTGCGAATAAGGCATGGAGAGACACACCAAAGTAAGGTGAAATAGTACTCTTTATAACATAATACAGCAGTAACTCTAAATTATGAGAAAAAATAATTGAAGAACCATTTGAATATATTATTGAAAGATAGAAAAACGCCTTAAGAATTTTCCTAAGAAACACAGAGTGGCCTATACAAAGGCAATGAATGTAGCTTACATTTATTTCCCATTAGCAAAATATGAAGGGACTTGGTTATCCAAGAGGAAACTTGTCTTTTTTTATTGTAATAACTGCATTTATTAAAAAACAGTGGGCATTAAAGAGACTAAATTGATAAAAGAAGTATGAGTCTGGGAGACCTCTAAAGTTGTGATGAGGGGATATATAATCACCTATAGGGCAAACAGAAAAAAGAAAGGTAACAAAACATACCAATCTTTCGTAATCCTCGGACACAAATGAGACCTCCCTAACTATAAAAAGAAAAAACAAACTTTGGAGAGGTTTCTTCTATTACGGGCTCAACTAAAATTGGATCACTCCAAAAACAGATACAGGAGAGGTGGGAACAAAACTGTTAAACTTTTAGTCAACATGACTACAGCTTAAAAGGGTAATAAAAAAAACATAATTACAATGAAAAAAAATGGCTTTTTACAGGTACTACTAGGATTTGTATACAGCTACTGCCCCTAACCCGACACTTTTATATAAACTACTACAAGAAGCAGATTTAACTAACTTAACGACGGAGAGAATTACTGAAAACACTAACTTTAAATGGATCTATAGTTCCAATATCACCCCCCTGGGTTCTATCTGTCCAAGGAATGCACATGTTCAGTTTTCACTTCCACAAGAGGAGGCAACCCCATTGCTGAGATCTCCTTGTGTGTGGCTGCACCTCTGTCCACACCTCAAATGATGTTCAGCCATAAATTAAAAAACACATGTGACCTACACACAGTATAGTCAGCCATTTTGTGGGCTGAACCAATTCCCAAATTCCCAAGTTTCTGGGTGTCCTCCCAGACTCCCAGAAAAGCAGGGCAACCTACCGGATCCCAGGCCAGTTTATAAAGTTAAATGGAGGGGCGGAGCTTAGTGACGTTATTTCACGTGTCATATCGTGGCCCCGTCCCCTGCTAATATAGAGCAATATGGTGATGATCGATTAGGGGGCGGAGCCCCGTCCCACACGCCCACCTGTCCCTGGACTTCCCGGAAGAGAAGCTGAAAATGTAGGCAAGTATGGTGTACTGTACATGTGGTATTCAATCTACAACTTACCATACAATGCCACAAACACATAAATTTAATATTCACAATAATAAAGGTGCTGGGCATGATAACATAGAGTAAAGAAACTGGATATTTATTACTTTTAGACAAGAAGGATGTGTGTTGAGAAAGTTTTAAAATACTCAGAGAAAATTATGTGCATGTTAAATAACTGATATGCAAGGACTTTCCTTTTGTTTATCTCAATATAGAGCCAGCTAGACCTAGATGATTTTGAGAGATGCAGGAAGATCTCATACACTGAGTGACCTCTGTCCCTCCACATATCTCTAGCTCTCAATATGCAATATGAGATGTAGTCAAGCATAGATGTGACAGCTATATATTTACAGATTAAAAATCTTGGAGCAGAAAAGCAGAAGCGAGTCGGAAAGTAAAATCTACATTATTAAAAGATTATAATACCCACACTAAGTAAATGGTAATTCCTTAATATGTATCTTCAGCTAGCTGCAGCTAGGTATCTTGCATGTAATGACGTAGGAGGCTGGTTAGTGGCAAAACACTTCAGCCGGCCTCAGCTTTCAATTAGGGCTTATCCTTTTTCTGGACAGTCACTGAACCAAGAACTGTTAGAACATTTTCTATCTGAGCTCTGGATTTTTAGGTAGCTTCATATTTAGGTCTTTTCTCTTATTATAGCTTTAGAATGTAGAGGCCCATTGGCTTAACAGTGTAGTATTTTCTTGTGATCTTTAATGAAAAGTGGATTGACCTCACAATTTGGAGACATGGCCTCACATTTTTTGTCAATCCTATGGTGGCCTTAAATCTGGAATGTTTAAAGATAGTTCTTCTGTCCTGGTGGGTTGAGGCCAGATACCAATTTACCACTTTATTAAAAGTCATGGTAAAAATACAAAAAAGATTCAAGTACAGTATTAAAAAGAAACAATAGACATAATAAAGATTATATTGTTTCCTCTAAAATATTTTGCGAATTGAAAAATTTACATTAAAATATTTTGTCCCAATAGTTTAAATGGCTTGTATTATGTTTCTTTCACTCAACAGTGACAACTAGTTGGGTCTTGTTATACTGACACCAACCCATTTACCTGAGCCAGCATCAAAACTTTAGCTAATGTTTTACTATCATGGAAACTGTTACCAACAATCCTAGTGCATGGCCTGATTAAGGGTTCAGGGAGCCCTAGTCTAATTCGATTGCCTTCAACTCCAGGCTAATAAGTGGTAGCCGAAAACAAATTTGTCCGCTATTTAAAATCCAGCTCCCTTTACCCTCCACCAATGTTACATTTTCGAGTTTTTGAAACCCAAGTCTACTTTGCTTTTTAAAAGGGTCACAGCAATGTTTGTCACTCATTTAGTCAGAGCTGTGTAGTGGAAAGGAGGCGTGAACAAGCGCCACTGAGAGTGAAGGTGGAGTGTGGGAGCTGTCACGCCTGCATCTGTCCGTCCTTGTCTGTTCTACTCACTTATCCTCAAGAACCCTCCCAAGGATGATCATCATTATAATCATCATTTATTTATATTGTCTTCAGCCTTTACCATGAAAATATGTCAAGAGGAAAAACGGAACAAATTTTCTCTTATATTTTAAAATTTATTTCAGTTTATGCCCCTCCCTGTCAGAATATTGCGCCCCCCTCAAAAAAACAAACCTTGCGACCTAGGCTGCAGCCTAGTTAGTCAGGCCCTGCCCTGGTGCTGGAACTGATACTTTCTTTAAAGCTTTTATGGTTATGTCTTGCAAAGCATTGCCATTTTAATGAATGGGAATAAAAAGAAATGATTTGAGAGAATGAATATTGCACCCCTGTAGAATCAATCATATCATAAGGCCTGTTGTGTTAGATGTTGCACTCAGTATTGATTTTCTCACAGCTGGATGCTGTAGTCTATGGGCATTACTTAGCCAATCACTGTGGATCTGTTTGCTAGGCACTGTGCATGAGTGATATATATTTAAGACTAGACAGCTGGTACATGATATTTCCATACATAGAGTCTGCAGCACAGTGTGCCAGGCTAGTGGGTGTATCTTTAAATTACAGCTGTCTGTAGCATGCTGGGCGGGGGAGATTCTATTTTGTGGAAACTCTTAGACTCTTGAAGTTTATTCCCTCTGGTCATACATGATAATGATAAATAGGAATCTCCCACACAATAAACTGCACCACGTTACTGCTTTTCTGTATAATAATTATTTTTTTTTATTATTTATATGCTGCAACATATGCTGAACTGCAGTGAATTTATTCCTACTGTTCAATGTTATAGTCCCGGCAGCTCCTTACATCGTTGCATTGAACACATTAAAACCTTTTGATAATAACTAACTGTAGCCTGAATATAAGCCAACTGTTGTCTTGCCTCTCCTTGTACTAATTCACTGCTTATGTGGAAAACCCTACAGTGTGCAAGGAACAAATTACTCTCGTCACCCCCTGCTTGGGTTTAAACTCAGCAGAGGACATAATCAAAGACAATTACAATACCTGGTGGGTCGGGGTGGTTATCATGTCAGGTGCTTGATTTTGTGCGGCTCTCCCATGACCCTTCCCCAGCATGGTAAGGTTGCAGTGTGCTCTGCCTATGAAGTGATACAGTCTTGTACTGGGTGCATATCAGAGGTGGAACTAGAGAGTTGTGGACCCCAGTACAGGGAGGCGGGGAGTAGGGAACCAGGGCCCCCGACCCTCAACCGTACAGCGGGCCCCATTATCTCCATGGGCCCCAGTGCACCGCACCTTCAGCACCAATGGTAGTTCTGCCACTGGTGCATATAAACAAATCATTTTGTGTTAGGTTTTCAGGCTGTAGTTAGTTATAATAACCAATACGATATTAGGCATACACTATGATACGTGTGGTATGACATACACAGATTACAGTATAATCACTGTGTGCCCCCTCTCTTGTTTAACGGGGGAAGTATAGAGATTAGAGCAGTTCTGGGGAAGTGGCGTAAGGGAGGGGATTTGCTGACAAGCACAGTCTGTTAGGTATGTGGGGGATGTAGCTCACCTTCAATTTTGTGTGTTTAGAAGATTTTCTGCAAAATCAAGGGATTATGTTAATGTTAGCTGTGCATTGTGTGCAAGCACTTTGTGGAACACTGTTTCTTTCTATCCCAACACTGTTTCCTGATTAGCAGTAATACCTCTGTGTTAGATTTAACAAACAAAATTGCTTATGCCCAAGAGATTTGCAAAATAAGTTCTCCTTTTACCCTCTATATCCGTTCTACATAACTACCCCAATATTTTACAGCTTCTGCTAAAAAATTCTCATCTACTTTGAATAGTAGTTGGGATTCTCTCTGTAACAGGTTTTACTTAAACTATTTAGTTATTCTGTAAAAATATCACAAGCATTAGGCTGTGCAAATCCCCTCTTTTGTTCCTTTTATTATTTTGCACCCTTTTCTGGTTGGTCATTATAATGGATGCCTACAGCACATTGTTATTTAGTATATACACTCCCATTGGATTGCTAGGATTCGTACAGGTTGTTGACACTTGTACCCCAGCAAACTATTCATCCTATGTATTACCATAATACCTCAACTCTACAACTCTATGTACAATATCTTCCTGTTACTCTATGCTCATTTTCTCTGCTGATAGATTGGGAAGGTGACTCACAGCTCTTTATAATTTCTTATATGTTTATTACACATGATAATGATCTAAATTTAAATAGCATTCATTAGTCTGCCAGAGATGTTATAACTTTGGCACTAGAGGACCTGACACCTTGCATTCCTGGATGTTGCCCAACTCCATCACAGAACATTATGGTTGGTGGGGAGTGAATCTTTTTTTTTTTTTTATTGGGACAGACAAGCAGAGGCGAGAAATTTGGCCGAATGTTGGAATAATTAAGTGTTTCTAGAGAATCTGCAAGTGAAAAGCTGAATGTAGCAGAGTCAGGATTACAGGATCCCAGGAGAAGACAAAACTACTGGATTCAACTCAACAGTCATGCATGCATGTGTCTCCTGGTCTCATCCTCCTGTAGTTTTCTCATCAGTACGTCTGTTTCTTCTACCTAGATTTATTTTTTTGCCCTGCTTTCTCTATACATTAATACAAACATTGACACATATAACTTTTGTTTCCAACACCACTAACCCTAAAACACAAGGGGCCTTATTCATTAACGTAATGTGCAGGTTTTTTTTAAAACAAATGCATGTGATTCGGGTGCACACACGTCTGAATTCAACAAGGAGCAGCTCTGAAGATTCGTGGGGTGATGAATACGGGTGTAGGTCCGCTCTGCTCCACTAGACAAGACACTGCAGAATACGTCCGATACCTTTGTGGGTGGGATATAAACTCACAAATGAACACACAGTAAAAAAAACTATTCAATTAATCTCGCCAGTCAATAATATAGGCATCAATGATAAAACATTAAAATATTTAAAAAAGTGTTTTTTTTATGTTTTTTTCCATGAAATACATGTATTAGGATGTTATGAATGTCTACTGTACATAAAATGTTATTTTTACAGATGCACCAAATAGCAGACATATGAATTATCATGCTCACCACTAGTAATTGGTAGTTAGACTAGATCTGTAGCTGGAGCAGAATTATGACTGAAAACAAAGTACCTGAGAGATGCTGCATGCGTTCATGCTTGGCACGCCCTTACTGTGCATATGACTAGTTCCCTCACTGTTCCTCCCCTGAAATGGTAGGCTGTAGTGAATGTCTTATGCTTGAAGAAGAATTGAACTTTTTGCATTGGAGTATGGGCCTGTTCCGGGCATATTTAGAGTAATTGTGCGGACTACACGCACAAAATCGTCATTTATGTCCCTTAATGAATCAGGCCCAAGTTGCTTTATGCAAAAGAGCTACCGGTAAAACCCACAAATAAACATGGAAAAGTCCCTATACTGTGAGTGTAGGATACCTGACACATTGTATTTACTTTGGCAATTGATTGTAAACTATTGTTCTCAGTTCTTTATCAGTCATTTGAAAATGAAATAAGCTCACAATATACGTCCTTCATTAACCTCCACTCCCAGAACGCCGAGAAGGGGTGTAAGCAGGAGGACCAATTAGAAGCTGCAATCTGTGAATACAGCTTATTATTGGTCTGCATGGTCATCCCCGGGTATGGTGTACATAGGACAACCCCTACGGACTTATTCAGAAAGGCAGTGTTGCTGTTGCTGATTTGCAATGCCGTACATAGGGAAAAGCCATTGAAGACACTGCTACATGTCTGAATTAGGCCAGATGATAATTATACAGAGGAGCAGTCTGGAACTATTGGTGGTTTCAGCAACTACAAGATTCACAGGTAAGTAAGAAACAGTATTTAATATTATCATACTGAACTCCACCCAATACTAAATATTAGATTTTGGGCTGGGGTTCATCTTTAACATAATTAAAGAAACACCACTTGATAGCTACATTTGGAAAGGATGTCCAAAGGGGGACCTTAAGCTGATATGTTCAGTTCCCATTATATACAATGCTGTGCATATGACGATCTGGCCATATGTTCATAATCCAAAGTAGAGTTACTTTCAAAGTACTGGAAGTTTCATTAATTTACGATATTATCCCTACTATCTGAAATTAATAAATTACCATGTATTTTAATAACTGTTGAAATCTGTTATCCCCTCCAGGAAAAGGGAGTTAAGTTAGGTAATAAACTGCCTAACTGATCAAGCACATAAGGTACATATATTATTTATCAGATAATGAACTGGAGTTCATTTATAATAGAAATAAGAATAATAGGGAATTAGAGAGAAGTTCATTGTAATTTTACAGCCCACATAGAAAAAATGTAACACTTTCAGTGAACAGAATTGTGGGTAATATATATATATTTCATTCAAATAATGGAAAGTTCCAATGTTTTAAAACTTGGCCCACACAAGTCACAAACAGCTATTTCCTTTCTTGCAATAACAAAGAGTAACATAGTTAATGAGGTTGAAAAAATATACCAGTCCATCAAGTTCAACCTATTTGGATCTCCTGTGATCCCTCACTTATATTGGAAATTGATCCAGATGAAGCAACTGCCAATTTGTTTTAATTGGGAAAAATCCCTCCTGACCAAATATTTCAGTCCTATTTCTCCCTGGATCCAATATTATTCTTCATTTGAATTAATGGACTTACCGCTAGATACCCTTTTTCTGTTAAAAAATTTGTCTAACCCTTTCTTGAATATATCAATTGAATCTGCTATCACAACCTTACCTGGCAGTGAATTCCATATCCTGACTGCCCTTACTGTAAAGAACCCCTTTCTTTGTTGGTTGTGAAACTTCCTCTCCACTAACCTTATGGGTTGACCGCGTGTCCTGTGTACAGTCCTAAAAAGTTCCCAGGAAAGATCTCTGTATTGATCCTTAATGTAGTTGTACTGTTGTAATGTAGTTATCATATCCCCTCTTAGATGCCTCTTTTCTAAAGTGAACATGCCTAAACTGGCAAACCTTTCCTCATAACTTTATGATTCCATACCCTTTAACAATTTTGTCGCACTTCTCTGAACCCTTTCTAGTTCCAAAATGCCTTTTTTATAGAGTGGTGCCCAATGATTTATATTGTGACAAAATTACACTGTCTTCCCTTGCATCTATGCCCCTTTTTATGCATGCTAATACTTTATTGGCCTCTGCAGCTGCTGCTTGACATTGAGCACTATTGCTAAGTCTACTGTCTAAGAGCACTCCCAAATCTTTTTTCATTTTAGATTCCCCTAATTTTATCCTATTTAATTTATAGATTGTGTGCTTGATAGTTGTTTACATTTTTGGCTCCAATAACCATCCACAACCTCATTATTGTTCTCTAAGATAAGCCTCTTACCACTCAATTATGTGTTTTCCTAAGTATGCCTTTTGGCTCATATCAAGGGACTGGTGACTTCTCTTATTACAGACAGGCTACCTTGGTCCTCTGGCCTGGAGGCAGGCCAGCTTAGAAAGATCAGGTTCTATGTGCCCCTGTTGTGCCATGTAGGGGTTTACCAAAAACCACAGGGTCAATTGTTTTCCTAAGTATGAGTACTGCCATAATGTATTTGCGTAAAAAGACAAGTGCATCAATGTGGATTAGTATTGCATGATTATTTCAGGATTTGTCAACAGGAACAATCAGGAGGATGGAAAATCAGGCCTTCTTGAACATTTGCATGTGTGTACTTATTTGTAACATCTGCAGGGAACTGCTATTTATTTTATGTTCACCACTGAAAACTTTAAATATTTAGAGTCCAACAACTAAATCTCCTGATGCATGCAGAGTATCAGAAATAGCAGGAACAGAGTTCCATAACTATTTAACTACCAGAAGTTAGAAAGGGATAGCAATATAAGACTGAACAACCTGGTTGTTCTAGTTGATTTAGAAACTAAGTGTAATGTGTCCCGGTGCTATTCGTGATGGCTCAATCTCCTCTTCCGTTCCGGCTGGTTACTAAAACAGGACACAATTTCTGTTGAGAGCCTCGCTCTCACTTCATTTCTTTCCGACTAATTGCGTACAAAATCCTAGCAATCATATGAAATTACTTATGGCTGCAGAGGGGGCTCTCTCCTAGGGAGGATGTTTGATTGGTCCTCCTTACATTAAATAGAAGGAAGGGTCTAGCCTCCCTGCTGGTTATAGCTTTGTGCCAGCAGAGGATTTATGGCACAGATGCTGGTGACAACATAGTGACTTTGGTGAGTAGTATAATGTGAATACACAGAGCTCAGCATACATACAGCTTAACCATGAGTTTGATTTACTACACAAAGGAGCAACAGAGCTGTACATGAGCAGAAGGGATACTCATCAAAGGAATGCGACCTACACACACACACACACACACACACACACAGATAACAGAGCACACTGATTCCTAACAAGCACCTTGTTTGCCTGCTGTTTGCTGACTTCATATTGATTGAATGCCTGTTGCCTGACATCCTGCCTATTCCCGGTTGTTCATGTTTATTCTGTCCATATTGACCCATGGTTTGTTTCTGGCCCATCCCTGATTGTTGTTTGCCCAGGACCAATTACACCCTTCCTGATTTGCCTAGTTTATCACCTGTTAATTTACTGCTCTGAGTCTCAATACTTTATTGATACCGGGTACCTAAAATAAACTTACTACTCTTGGGGGCAGATTCAATTCGGTGCGAGGTAACGCGATGTGTCTCTGGTACAGTCCACGAACACACATAGCATCGGAGATTCAACAGAAATTTCCACAAATGTTTTCTTCTCTTCCCAAAGAGGTGTGCAGAAAGATGTGCGGAAGTTTCTTATCGTAAGAGCTGGCAATATGTGCATCTGAACATCGAGACAATGGTCAGCAGTAACTCATGCCGAATCGAATCTGCTCCTAAGTATAAGTCCTGGGGCATTTGAGTATATGTGAGAACATAGCTCTCTACAGGGCTATAGGTGAAGACCTCTTCTAGTCCTGGTTCTAAGAGTTTATCTGAGTTCTAGTGGGAGCCGTAACATTAGGGAGGTGTACTGTGTATACATCTGGCTCCTTATGAAAGCTAAGCAAATATTGCTCTTCATTTGGGTAACAATTGACGTCTTGCTGTGCTGTGTGCACTTGTAATATTGCTATGTCCTGGTGAAATCCAGTCATAGTGCTGCTGTAGGTATATTGGCCAGTACTTACAGCAGTGACCTTTATGTAAACATGCTGAGCCTCAGTCATGCACATATCTGCCTATTTTGAGCGCATCGTACACAAAATCAATCTGTGCACACAACCGGCACATACACCAGAAAGTGTTGCCCTGTCCGCTCCCTCTATGTGCGCAAAGAACATTTACTACAGCCTATGATTCCAGGGAGTGAAAAGGGAGGGGAAGGGTTTTTTGTCGTAGTCAATGTTCAGTAGGAGTGTGCCAAACTATAGCGCACGCAGTCCCGTTCGAATCAAGATCTGGGTGTCTCAAAGTTACTTGTTTTATTATCTCTTGCACCACCTATAGGGCTAGTCTAAGTCCGGAGTATTAGTTATCTCAGTATCGTATGCTTGCTATAACATGTGTCTACAATCAGGAACAACTGTAAAAAGGTCTGTTATGTACAGTAGACATTAGGGACAGTCTAATAAATCTTTTTCCAGGGGAAAAAAAATATATGTATAAAAACCTATTTTTTAAAACATTCTATAAATAATCATAAATGACTATATTATTGACAGGTAACATTAGTTGCTGAATAATTGTTTTTTCTGTGCGCTTTTGAGATTTTATATTCCACCAAGGTATTGCATGTATACTTCGGTGTCTGGTCTAGTAGAGCAGAGTAAACCTACACCTGTAGTCAATACTACAGGTATCTTTAGATCCGTTCCTTGCTGATTTAAAGAGTATGCAGTGCCAATTTATGTGCCGTTTTAAACAGAGCATTAAACTGAGCAATGTCACTGGAGAATGGAGAGTGACAAGAACACTGCTACCCCTGTTTCTGTGTGAGCAATGGCACTGGATCTGCTGGGAGGAAGGTACTTATGGAATCCAAAACCTGTGAGATCTAACGATGCAACAATGACATTTTGCCTCTATTCAGATCCGAGGAAGCGGAAAAGTACAGAGCCGGCTCGGTACTCTGGCGATGTTCGGGGGCATTCGGTTTTCGGAAAACCGAGCCTGAGCATCCCTAGTTTACAACAAATGCACAGTGTGCTTAGTATGTGTGCCTTAATGACTCAGGCCTGCTATTTCTCTTCCAAAACAATCATATATAACATTTAGTATGACGTGTATTAGTGAACATAACCACTTAATTAATGTACACATATTGGCTTTGCTTATAAACGTCAGAAGTCCTACCATAAATTTGGCAGTATATTTGTGGAGTTACACTAACTGGGTAAAGTAACAAGGAGCAAAACCATGACTTCTTTCCATATCTTTTTTTTTTTTTCAAGTGTTCCTCTGTAATATCCAAATAGAAAGTAAATACATATTTTAACCCTATATGCATCTAAAAAAAAATACTAGTTCGAAAAAGTGGAGATGTTGTCTATAGCAACCAATCAGATTGTAGTTATCATTTATTTAGTACATTCTACAAAATGACAGCTAGAATCTGATTGGTTTCCATAGGCAACATCTCCACTTTTTCAAACTCCCAGATTAGTAAATATACCCCCTGATCCCATAGGAATTTAAACGGTTTTACTGAGGGGAGTGGGGGGTTTCGGGGATTACTGACTATTCTGGCTACTTTTTCAAAACTTTTTAACTTTTAAAATGTTTTAAAAACAGTAGTGTAGTTTTGTGCAGTAATTGCAGTTCAATTGAGTTTCCAGCACTATTGTAGACTTATTTTTCAAAATACAGTATTTTGTTCAAATATAGGAGACTTAGCTAAAACAATAAGAACACATTAGTTTAGGAAATGTTCCAGAAAGGAAATTATATTATTGATCTAAGCTGTTTGGGTAGACAGAGGTCTAATTAAATTAATAATTGGTTGACATTCTTCATAGATGAAACAGGAATAATTTAACTTTAATGTTCAAATAATGACATTGTTTAATGGAATTTATACAGTCAATGAGAAAAAAATGATTAGCCAAACAAGGCAAACTTCAGTGCATGATCAGAGAAAATGCTGGCCAACCAAGTTTTGGTTGATCAACCAAATTGAGTAATCAGTGTCGTGTTCAATCAAAGTGTGATCCAATTAGATTTAATTAGAGTTGGTAATGGCAGAAAAGTTATTTGGTTGTTGATGTAGAACTTCAACAACCAAATGGCCACATACATATATGATCAACTTGTTCTGTGACTATGTCAAACAATGGAAATATGTGTGTGTGAGCCATTGAAAAGTAGTTGGCAAATTTAAAACAGTCACATGACGCTTATAGTCTAGTAATATAATTGAGTACATTACTAAAGAACCTAGCAGTAATATAGGACAAGGAACATATAGTGTACATGGTCCGAAATTACGCAACACTCCTCGAATTCCCATGAAAACCACATTTTATTGTTATAATAATTTTAAAAATATTACAATATTTGGGGTTCCAGAGAAATAAGAGTTACTTATAGCTCTGAAGGCCCACATTTATCATGGGCGCATGTCTCATGAAAATAAGCAAAAGTTTTCTTAACAAAACAAGCAAACATATAAATAGATATTTTAATATTATATATATATATATATATATATATATATATATATATATATATATATATATATATATATATATATACAAAAAGAGAAAGGGGCGCCAACATAGTGCATTAAATGTATAACATCTTTGGGATAGTCCACAAGTGTGCAATTCCCGTACCAGAAATTCAAATTCAAATAGCCTTGAATAAGTGCTCATAGACCTTCACATGAATGTGGTCTGTAACGGACCGCTGTAATGTAACGTCCTGACTCCAGCAGGGTCTTCTCCCAGAATAATAGCACCACTTCGAATTGGCTAGAACTCAAAAAGAAGCCAATATAGTATAATACCATCACAACAAGTGAAATGTAATAGAAAATTTTAATACAAAAAGAGGCAATATAGCCTCAACTGCAGCTTAAGTATAATATGCTCGTACATAAAACACAATATAAAACAGCTTATCTGTCCAGTCTCTCGTGCAAAGATGAAACAGCATGCAGGGCAAAATTAGCCAGTAAAACCACACTGATGCACCAGTCTGGAACAGCGTGCAAAACGAAACCCCAACGCGTTTCGTCCTTTCAATAAAGACTTTCTCAAGGGATATATATATATATATATATATAAAATTGAGGCAGATAGCATATAAAAGTATACTATTATATCTAGCTGTTTCCCACCAGGACATTTGGTATTCTGACTAGGACGCAAAATGTCCCTTTATTATGCCACCACTAATTTTCTCTCTGTGGAAAACTGGAACTGACACTACGGAAAGGTTGGCTGTGAGGGGGGCTTATCTATCTGTTATTGTCATCTCAGAGCTATAAGTAACCCTTATCTATGTGAATATTTTTCATTGTAGCAAATAAGTATTTTGATCAGCTGCCATGGCCATAAAATACTAGCCAATCACAAAGTAGTTATTGACCATTATGATGAAAAATAGCGCCCAAAGTCGTGAAGAAATACCATTACACCATACCACAATTATTGCGCAGATTTACAACTAAATTATTATTAAAATATAAAATAAATGATAGCAGGTTTTCACAAGGTCAGCATTAGTTCTAGGGCGCTTCCTCAAAAAAGTTGGTTTAAAACTTTTCGCCGGCTTATGAGGTATAAACCGTTTTGAAAGGATTTGCAACAAATATACACATTAGGTTCAAATTTCTTACTTAACCATAAAACTTTATGTATGTAGACATTCCGGACTGTGAAGGTACTATTGAAGTGCACCACCCGTCGTTTAGGGTGACAATATTCCAGGAAAAGTCTTGGCAACAGAAAAAGGAGTAGGTAACCTGTGACTCACCAGCTGTTTTGAAACTACAAGTCCAGCTGCTGGAGAGCCTCACGCGGCAAACTTCTGATATATAGCTTAGATCAGTGTCGGACTGGGGCATGAAGGGCCCACCGGGGAATGCAACACTAGGGGCCCACCAAATTGGGTGTGTTCAGCCATCATAGAGGCAGAACCAGACACTAGAGGGGGAGTGGTCAGTCCACGAAAGACAGCTAGCACCTTAGTGTAGTGAAACTACAAGCCCCAGCATGCTTTGCCAATATATAGCAGCTTATTGCTGTAAGGATATGCTGGGACTTGTAGTTTCACAACACCTGGAGTACCACAAGTTAGCCAAGCCTGAACTAGACTCAGACCATTTGACAAACTGTGCTACCTGTTGTCACTTTTACCACCTGTGGCTGCTGGTTTCTTTAGTTGCGGCTTGTCTGGATCCAGGAATGTTGAGGGCCCTATTTGGAAAAAATAATGGGTACACTTAGAAATGCCAACCATCCCTGCCATTAAATCAACAGCACCCACATTCAATTATAGACCCAAACCACCCCAGCATTAAAGGTCCCATCACCCCCTCCCTATAGTGTTCTCTGTGCAGCCCCCCCTCACTAGAGTTTAGTATAGTCAGCCCCCCTATAGTTTAGTATAGATAGGCAGCCCCCTATGCCACATAGTAGTGCCCCCAAAACAATGCTATGACACACGGTAGTGCCCACAATGTTATGCCACGCAAGTGTCCCCGATTCATATTATGCCTGCAATAGTCCTCTCAATTCACACACATTTTATATATATTAATATATATATATATATATATATATATATTGAGAACAGATGTAATGGGAGACCCCATATACTTTTTACGATGAGCGCTACCTTAGTACTTTCTGGTAAAAATAAAAAGAAGGTGAAGAGGGTGATGCTGCCACTATTCCCAGGGGGTAGAGTATCCTGACAGTAATCAAAAAAATGAAAATTTACAGGGTTTTATGGGATGGGCGCTAATCAGGGGGGAAGTGGGACACACGAGGATACAAACATACGCACCTATTTGGACTGTAATGTGTATCTAATACTGGATGTGTGTAATGATCAACAAAGCTAAATTGCTATCAAAACCAATACTACTAACATTGTAATCCAGTGTTATCAAGATAAAAAACTGTACATAAATGATTTTTTAGCACAAACAATATAAACAACTGGTTAAAGTATACTTACCCAAAAGTTGATTGATGCAGCCTCTCTGATCTTCTCCCTTGAGTGGCACGGGAACATCAGCTGACAGGGTGAGTGGGCGGGTCACATGATCGCAGCTGCGATCGCATGTGAAAGGTGAGAGATGACTGGCTGTCAGTAACAGCCAGTCATCCGCAGCAGCGAGAGGAATGCGAGCACCCTGGTGTGAACAACGGGCCTCCAGGTAAGCTCCGCCCACATCTAAAAGGGGGTGTGGTCGTAAGGTAGCCGGGCCTACCGGTAATTTTACCGGTAGTCCTGTGGGCCAGTCCGACGCTGGCTTAGATCTTGGGGTATATTACCACAGTGTTTTAACATTTCATGATTAAGTTCAAATAAGACTAAATGAAGACTCAAAGGCCGTTTTCTGATTTAGTAGTTGATAAAGTAAAGCTTTTAATCCTGCATTTTAAAAGATGTTTGTGAACTAAATACCTTATTTTACAGGATTTGCCAATGACCTATGTTAGGCTGTGGTCATTTTCTCTGGCCACAAAACCATAGCACACTTACCTACTTCTCAAGAAAAAATTTTTAACATTTTTTTTAACAGTTCATTCAATATTAGGCTTATATAATACAGCAAATACAGTGTTCATTCTTGAAAAAATATTGTTCAATATACGCCTACAAAATTTTATAATATATGCACGATCATTAAATAAAGTACCAATCAGCTTCAGAGGTGAATCTGCAATCAGCCAATCGTAAGTTGCAAGCTAGTGCTGGCAGCTCTCAACATTATAAGTGAGTATATGCATCAGCTCTCAGACACCCGCAAGTATTACTGTTGCTGACAGGAGTATCATAAGCGCACATGCCCTCCCTGATCTGCGTCTCCAAACCTATGGAGGTGGAAGAGTCAACTCTTCATACAGATGTAGGCGTGATGTTTTTTGTGAACAGTATAAATGAATGTACATTACGTTAAACAAACAGGTGTAAGTGTTTACATGTAATGCAGACTGTAAAAATGCCACACTTGTTCATAATGGGTAACTGACAAACCTTTTGTTCGTATGGAATTTTTAAGCCATTGGTATTTCCTGTTTAGGACCATCTGCCAGCATTTATAACATAGTAGTTCCTCATCTTCCTCTGGTGTATCTGAAGGCTGAGGAAATTTTGAGCAGTGTTAATGGTATGTCCTCCATATGTACAATGTTCCTTAACCTGGAAGATTTCTTGGAACTCTTGTCTGTATTTATTTAAGCCGCATCAGCCAGTGTGGTTTCTCTATGTGTATTTGTGCGAAGATTGACATATGTATATATGGACATTTTTCCATAAATATGCGAATCATGTCTGCTGGAGTATGTGGCCTATGGTCACACAGAGCTTATGGTGAATGTTGGGTTTGGATTTGCCAGGATATTGGAGTTATCTCCCTATATCTTGTAGTTAGCATCATCAGGGCAGCAATCCTTTTCTGCCTGTCATGATACAGGCTATGATTGGGGGACTGAGTCTCCAGTGGTCTCGTACAACTGACAGAGGTACGTAGGTAACTATAACTTAAACATATCCATTAAATGGACCTCAAATCATTTCCCATGAAGTGAAGGAATCATCACACCTAGACATGCATCCTTTACGTATGGGCCAACTGGAGGGTCCATACTTAAAGAGGATTCATACATAAAGGCCAGATATTGAACGCGATTAACTAGCTGATGTGCAAGACACAGATGGCTCTGTGTACACGCTAGCCCAGCACGTGCGGAGGCCACTCACAGTATTACAGTAGCCCCCTGGGGATGATTAAATTGCTGTGGGAGGAAGGGGGGGGGCACTTAATAGAATTTAAGTAGATGTGGTCCCTGGGAGGCATGGGGGGGGGGTTCAATAGATGAGATGAAGCAAAGGCATTTGTGTCACCAGGTGGACAACGCTTAGCCGTGAAGCAGGAGAGCTCTAGCACCGGCTATAGCAGGCTCATACAGGGGACCAGAGTCTCAAGTATCCCCATGAATAGGAGCAGTAGCCTTTTTGGAAGCTGGGAGGTAGGAGGGTGGTCCTGGCACCCCGGTAAGAGAACAGGGGTTGCGCAGCTTTTCACCTTTTAATAAATCAGCCCCTTAGTTCATGCAAAAACTTTAATGCGCAGTTCGTCACCAGCAATGTCTCAAAATTGCATTAGCGCGTGCACCAATTGGGATTTAAGCATGAAGAATAGGTTACATAATGTAACAAAGCTTTACTATTGAGATAATCAGCAAAAATTATTAAAATCAGAAATTTATGCCTATTAGTCATCCTTAGGTTCAGTTATGTGCCTGTGTTGTCCACATCACTTCTGATCAACAGCCACCAGCACTGGTTATACCTACCACATTGATTCCACTGGAATAAGAGGAAGGAAACATGTGAAAAGGGGAGAAGTGGAAGATGAGGGGTGAGAAGGTGTCACACAAGAGGACAGTGGTTTGTGAGTACAGATGAGAGAAAAAGGTGGGGGAACGGGTGGTATTGGGGGAGACAGACAGACACATGGAGACTGTCTATTACGTGTGGCTCTAAATGAAATAGGTGCAAATCAATATTTGTTCTGTGAGTCTAAAATTTTGCAGCTTGGTAAATGAACCTGGTATAACAGTAAAATAAAGTGATACAGTCAGTTCCTGGGGTGAACTTATAATTTAAAAACTAAACCAATGGGATGCAGATAAGTTGTAAGGAATATTTGTGCTTGAAATCTGAATGGATAGAAGTGTAGATGTTATTATTATTTACATAACAGTATATGGAGGAAATTTAGCAAGTTTAAAATGTTAAGAAATTGTACATATTTGATTCAGTGTGAAGTTATTAGATGCGGTACAGCAAGTTAAATTTACAGTGCTTTTAGAAAATCATCATACCCTGTCAAAATCATTACCTTTTGTCACATTACACCGTGGAAATTGAAATAAATTAAATCAAAATTTTTCCACTTTTTTTTTTTTTTTTACACATTTCGCCTTACAACATTCAACTAACGGAAAAAAAAAGGCAACAGTTCCGAAAATTAATAAAAAATGGAAAACTAGAATAACAGGGTTGGAAATGTGATCAGTTCCCTGACTTAATACATTGTAGAGCCACCTTTTGCTGTAATCACAGCCCATTCTTCCAGAATTGTTCAAGTTTAATCAAATTTTGTGGTGAGAGATGATGGACTGCTCTCTTCAAGCCCATCCACATATTCTGTATCAGATTTAGGTCAGGGCTCTCACTTGGCTTGTCAGTTATATTCCCCTTTCTATCCTTAAGCCACTGCATTGTATTCTTGGCGTCGTTGTCGTGCTGGAAGGTGAACCACCTGCCCATCTTCAGCTGTCTAGCAGAGGGTCCCAGGTTTTCCTCAAGAATTTGGGTGTGCTTAGCAACATCCATTTTTCTCCAATCACCCAGTCCCTGTTGAATGGAATCACCCCCACAGCGTAATGTTGCCATCATCATGCTTCACACTAGGTATAGTGTGTTTTGGATGATGTATTGGGTTTGGTCCAGTTTTTTGAATTGGGGCGTTATGTGCTGCATGATATACTGGCACTTCTTCACCCCACTTTCTTGAAGGAAACTAGGGATGGCGGAGCGCTTGTCCAGCAACCCTGTAAATACTTACTTAGTGCAGGTGGTGGCACCCTTCTCCCTGCTCCTTCCTCACTGACTGTCATCATGTCCCAGCACGGCCAGTGAGGAGTGGCGCAGAGAGGAGCCAGCACACTGAACAAAGAAAGACAGGAGAGGAAGACTAGAAAATAGAAAAAGAGAAGGCTATAGAATGGTAAGTAAAGAGTGGCACAGTAATAAAGGGAGCAGCAGTGATGAAGGGGGCAGCAGTGTAATGAAGGGGGCACAGTGATGAAGGGGGCAGCAGTATAATGGAGGGACCACGATGTGTTGAAGGGGACACAATGTGGTTTAGGAGGAGGCAGAGTGTGATGAATGAGGGGACACAGTTTTATGAAAGAGGGGGAACAGTGTGATGAAGGTGGGGCACAGTGTGATGAAGGTGGGGCACAGTGTGATGAAGGTGGGGCACAGGGATGAAGTGCAAAAGTATGATGAAGGAGGGGGCAATGTGTGATGAATGAGGGGGATAGTGTGATGGAGGAGGGGACACAGTGTCATGATGGAGGGGCAAACGTGTGATTTCACTTGTGAGAGGGAATAATAGGAGCAGGAAGAAGGATAGAAAGAGAGGATCAAGGAGTAAGGGAGGAGAGAGAGAATCATGATGTGAGGCGCAGGGAGGGAGGGTGAGATGGTGATACTTGCAATGAAGATAAGGGCACACAAGAACATAGAAATGAAACAGATAAGGGGAAGATGAAGGGTAACAAGATATAAGGGAGACATGAGGGAGAGGTTGAGGGACACAGAAGAAAGGTAATTAGACACAGGAGAGGTGAGGGACACAGGGTAGATAGCCTGCATCATTTACTATGTTTTATATTATTCGATATACTGTTAAAATGCATCTAAAATTAATTTCACTCTATCATAACCCCTAAACCTTTGGGTGTTCATCACAAAGTGAAAGTTCCATATCAGTACTTCTAAATTTCCACTCCAACCACTGGTTTAGTTTTCACCAAATATAGCACTTGTAGTTCAGTCCAAAAAGTTCTCTTTTGGTCTCATCTGACCAACTATTTTTTTTACACATGGCATCACAACCTTCCAAACATTTTATTCTTTTCTGCAAAGAACAAACGAGACTGAGTAAGGCACTTTTTCAGTAGAGGCTTCTTGTGTGACAAGTGCAGGCGCCCCTGCCCCCCCCCCCTTCCTCCCCACTATGAAAGGTCAACATTCTTGACACTACATAGTGGGGAGAGAAGCTTGATGATGAAAATCCTGTTATTAAGCCCCACCTCTACCAAGACCTGGGAGGATGCCTTCTCTTCTGGGAATCCAGGAGTACTCCCTGAAATTCGAGAACCCCTCGTGGAAATGCCGGGAGAGCAATCGCGTATGTACTTACCGTCAGGGCAAAGTCCTGACTTTGCATGTCAAATTTTGCATTAAATTGCACAGTTCCTGCCCAGAAATGAACTATACACCTGTGAATGCAAGTCAATGCAATTTGTTTTTCAAGTGCAAATGACACTTCCGACAGCCTATGATTTCATGAGTGGAAAGAGGTGGGGACTGGGCGTATGCATGTAGTTAATCTACAGTAAGGGTGTGCTAAGCTTGAGCGCACACTGCAACGTCCGATTCAAGTTTTGAGCACCTCTAAGGTATGTGTTTTTCAGTTGTATCACTTGCACCAGCTACAGAGCAGGTATAAGTGCTGAGTGATAGTGATGTATACATGCTAGAACATGTGTTTGCAATCAGGAGCGACTGTAAAAATGCATTTTATGTACAGTAGACATTAATAACATCCTAATAAATTTAATTTATGGGAAAACATAAAAAGAACTTTTGTCATTAATGACTAAATTATTATCAGGTGACATTAATTGAAAACTTTTTTTTTCTGTGCATTCATTTGGAGCTTTATATTCCACATACGTATTGGACCTATCCTGCAGTTATTGTCTGTCAGAGCAGAATGCACCTAGACCTGTAATCATAGTCACACCCGCTCCTTGCTGAATACGGATGTGCGTATGCCCGATTTACGTGTGATTTTTATTAAAAAGCACAATACGCGTGTTTTGTGTGACTTAATGAATCATTCCCTGGATTTCCTCCTATGCTTCTGATAGGATGCATCCTGTGCCTTACAGTTGTTCCTCTCTGCAAAGCGCATTTTTATGCAGACCTTGCCAATGTAAAACAAATCTCAAAGACAAAAACTGGCTAATGTCCCCTAACTCTCACGATGACGTCAAGTAATAAATGAGGCTCAACTGAGCAGTATTTTAGCAGGAAAAACTGTTTCATTTAATGTAAGGAATGGTTCTGCAGTGATAGTAGGTTGGATTTTTCATGTAACCTTTGCACAGTGCACCTTTTAAGATTTTTCCACCTCTCCACACAACTAGGCACACTTCTAGTTTATGTATGCATGCTAAACGTATCTGCACAAATCCAAGGCATATTGCTCTGTACACCCAGTGTGCTTGCTAAATAATGTCTGCTGTGTCCACATTTTTCTCCATTTGGTCCTGATATGATGCTTTGCAGCCTGCAGCTTACTTATCTAATCATATTTCCATTTTTCAAAAAGCTTTCATCCTTTTTTTTATTATTAAGATATTAGCCCGTAGACACGGGAAATGTGGAAGTCATCATTGTACATGTGCATAAGTTACCTGATTTTACACATAAAAAAAACAGAGCGTGAAATTAGCCCCCCAAAAAAGTAATTACAAAGGGCAGACTCTAGGGGCGTACTAGAACAAGGCTTCTATTTGGCAAATTGACATCTCTACACATTGTACCTATCCGTGTGATCAGTGCTTGCTGTTTAATTGCATATAAGAAGTGCATACATGAAAAGAGTAGAGGACAGTTGTGTGTTAACAAATAAGGCTTAACTGCCTAGAGCGGTCTCCATAACCTTTACAGGGATTTCTGCCCCCTTCTGATTACTATTGCTGCGTCTACACTTTCATGCAATTCCACTTGTTGCTTCATACAATCAATCTCCTTCAGTTAGTAGATGTAAGCTCTATCCAAAATCCATCGTATTACCCTCTATAACACATCAGTATAACTTCTCACTTGGATTCAATTCAGGCTTCCCTGTAAGTCATCTGTTTCATGCTAGCTTCCCTATACGTTATTATTCCAAATAACTGCTCCTGTTGCTGCATTTACCAGCCTCAATATGTAATTGTAACATCAAATTTTCATGTTCGATATTTTGGCTGATGCTTTAACCCTTGAAGGCTGTGTGTAGCAGTGCAGCTGGCGACTGCGATCAGTGTGGGGAGGGATGAGAGAGAGGCAGGCATTAGGGCTCCGGGGAAATCTTTAAACTGTTCTCTCTCGCTCTCTCTCAATCCTTCCTCGATCATTTAAAGCCACTTCAATTCCGAGCAGTGCATCTGAGCAACAGCGGCTGCCTATGCCAGCATTGCTCTCTTACCAACCTACTGTACCTCTCACTTTCGCAGAGATGCTCATAGGATGTTAATCCCCTCACCCTCTAGCCAGTCTGGCACATGGTGGATACTCTTTGCAGGTTACCATGCATGGGACTGTCTATCTACTCACCATCCTCCTCCAGTTATTTTGTGCAACGGAGGGAGAGGTATCTGCAGGTAATGTAACTTTACTCACCTTCCTCTATCCCTCGTCTACTCTGTTCCCATTCCACTGTGGGGAGAACTGCCAGTGATCGGGTCACCAACAGCAGTTTTGTCTAGTGATAAGTGTTTGTAGTTCAGATGATTTCTAGAGCATAGAACGTGACACTTTCATCAGGATAGGATTAGAACGTTCAGAGTTTCTATCTCATGTCCACTGATCACATAACTGCAGATTATCAGATCTTGCTGGGTTTCCATGTAATGTCCAGTCATATAATGACTGCAGAATATCAGGACAGGGTTAGACAGCTCCATGCTTATTTCTACCATACATTTGACTTTATTGTTTCAGGTAATCAGGACACACAAAAAAGCTTTGAATAAACTGTATATGTAATGTTATGTTTCAGTATTATCTTCCATACTGTAATGAGTGTGCTTTTAGATGTTGTTACATGAGTTCACAATTGCAGTTTCCCTTATATATCATGACGTTGTGTTTTAGTTTTATTATAATACATCTGATTACACTTACCTCGCATCCTTGTATTGTATGTCTTTATCTTGTGCCCTTACTGTTATTGGGTAGATGGGAAAGATTGCCATCTGCACAGTTTAAGCACCTTTGTTCTAAAAGGAAGTATAATATGAGCTTATATGACTCTTGGACCGCCGAAAGGTGTTTAACTGATGATGATGATGTTAAATTGCGAGGGAATAAATACCTTTGGTTATGCTGATGGCAGGAGAAGTAAGTGTAGTGTAGGCAAGTAGAAGAACCAGGTGAGGGAAAGGGGATCAGACTGAGATGTGTCGCAATGGGAGAAAAGTGGAAACATGATAGAGTGTGTAGAAGAAGATGTTAATGCAGAAAAAGAACAGTTGTTGGAAGAATGAGGAACACAAAGAAGAGGTGTCAGAGGCATCAGTTACCAAAGGTCTAAAAAGGACCCATAGCTGATTGAGCATGAGGTCTTAGGACGCATACCTTAATGTCCGGATTGCTGACCAATTTAGTTTCAAAGCTCGTTAACACTCAGCTGATTCTCTGAGCTGTATTGTCATCACAGCTGCTGCTGCTGCGTGTGTCTGTGTCCCAAACAGCTATTTTTGGGGGTGGGAGTGTGAGACACACTTGTGCTGGCTGCATACCCTGCAATCCAAAGGAGTGTGCCAAGTGTGTGTGTAAGCAAAGCTATAATAATTTCTATAAACTCCAAAGAATGCACCTGCTGAGAAGTACATTAATGCAGAACATTTACACACTCATTTCTAACGAAAAAGTGCTTCATATAGTGCTGTGGGTGTCTTTAGAGAGGCATCTGATAATAAACATGAAATGCGATTTTTTATATATATATATATATATATATATATATATATATATATATATATATATATATACACACACACACACTGGTTGTTTGTCTACATATAAGGCTGCTCTGTTTTTTTTGTTTATTGGTGCCCAATATCTTAAATTGTTCTATATTATTTCTATATTAATATTGATGTCATTAGCAACAATCAAGGCACATTATGGGGTTTCTCTTGCAGGTACTATGGTGAGATGCCTTGTTTAAAACTTATTATTATAAATCAAATTGACATTCATTACGCAGCAGAGGATGCCGTTTTCTTATATCTAATTAATTTCTGATTGGCACTTTTTCAATTGCTGTTTAATTTTCCTACTCACCTCTGAAGATACCGTATGGCAGCTGCGAGTTTCTCCTTATATTTGAAAGTGCAATATACAGAGAGCTGTCTTAACAGTTTTGTGTTACTTTCAAGTGACATTGTGACACTAAGTATATACACAATAATATCGAATACTCAACACTATCAAATAATACAGAGTATTTATGTGAAATTAGTGAAAACAAGGTGCCAGCTATATTGTGCACAACATTCTCCTGTTTATGTATATGCAGACACAGTGATTTATGTATTGTTTGTTTTAGCGCACCAAACTATCTTTTATTTTATTTTCACATACAGAGTATTTACGTGATTTTGTTTGGCTGTAGATGTATCTCAAAATGATCCAGTGTATCAAAAGTTCTAAAAGGTATCAGAAATATCAATTGTAGCGGTGAAGGTGAATGTTCAGTTAGAAGCATTCAGATCCACAGAATTGTTTCTTGTGAAGGAACAGGTCACATATATGTATAATGAAACTTCTTTTATCCAGCCCGGGAAGAACTCTACCCCAGACAATGGGCTGTCAGAGAAGCTGTCTTGTAAAGTATAACATTGTAGGTTCAGATGTGGCTGGTAAGGGGACAGGAGACTGCTGACAAATTTTAGCCCAGGGGGCAAGACTCAACACAACAGCCTATTAGGAACATTTTAAAGCAAAAAATATGCAGGTGGCCCAGTATCCCAGCACAAGGTAGCCCAGTATGGGACCAGCCCAGGGTACTGATGCCCCTCTGCCCCCCAGCCCAGCCTGCCCTGGGAAGGGGACCATCTAACAAATCTCAGTGCAATGTCTGTCAACTTAAAAAGGACACTACCATGAAAATGATGTTTATTGTATATTTATGCTTAAACATAGTTTTGCCTCATCTGTGAAAATAAAATGTCCCTCAAAATTCTCTAGAGTTTTACAGATTTAACATTGCAATGAAAGCAGAGATGCCGTAATTACCATTAAAGCTTTCCTCCCTTAAATGAAATTAATTGTCAGTTTTCAGTATGTAGCGAACAATAGGTACAGTATCGTCATTATCACTAATTAGCTGAGAGTTAATATGGGCCAGGCTAATTGAGCAATTTGAGCAGACTTATTATCAAGTAAGTCTTCACAGCAATATGTGGACACAGTGGGCCTGCTACAGTGAACTTAACATTAATTACATGTCACTATCCTTACCTGTTGTAACATACTCTGCCCTGTGATGTCCAGGGCTGCTATATATAGGATCTAATGTAAAAGGCACATGTATCTATCCATCATTTGTAGCATCAATGTATCAATAGTGGATATATATAATAGGGTGAGAGAGAGGGAGAGAGAGGGGGAGGGGGGGGAGAGAGAGAGAGAGAGAGAGAGAGAGAGAGAGAGAGAAACCTCTTTCTGACCCATAGACATACAGCTGATAAAAAAAAAGGATATACACATGGGTGACTTGGGATACCCATTCTTAGCCCTGAATTTCACAGTTGTTCTTCTATAATAAAGGGAGAAGCATACATGTTGTACAAAGAGAGTTCTTGTAAGCTTCACACATCACCTTCTTCAAGGGTTAACCAAGCTCCTCAGAAATGCTGGTTCAAGTGCTCCTCACTGGTGTAATGTAAACACACACTGACAGGCTCTGCAATATTTGATCAATTTCTACAAACGCATTGATATGGAGGAGAGAGACAGAGATTGAGGCATGTGGAAGATCTAAACACTATGAATCAGTGGGCTGGGGGAGCCAACACAGCCTGCCCACGGTCCTTGTCAGACTCACAGACAGGTTAACCACTTCCATACCAGAGGGGAACCTTTACCATCTTCTACAGGAAGGGTTGCTAATAATGATCCTCATTGTGTTTTTTCATAGGATTAATTCACTAGACCAGCGCAGAGAGCCAGGCTGATTTGTACAGCACATAGGACAGCAAGGCTGTATTAAATATATATGTATTTGTTGTCTGCTGCCTCGATGCGCATGAAAAAAAAACAACCGAATTCTGAAGGAAATAGAGTTAGAAATAGATTTCTAATGACAATGTAGTAAGTATAACACCCATGTTAATTTATTTATATCCTCTTTTTTATAGAAACACACTGAGCTATGTCAGTCTTCTTGTATCACTTTTTCTTATGTGTCCTATATAACTTACATCTGAGATAGATAATCTGGGACAAGGCAAGTAACTAGCCCAAGAATCAGGTTGGGGGATAGGGCACTTCCGTATCAGCCCTTCTATGCAATTCTTCTTAAAAAAAAAAAGCCAAAGCACAAGATTTTGTTGCTTTTTCAAACAAAGGGTTAAATTATCACCTTCACCTACCTGTAATCTAGTTTTATATTACATATAAAATACTTAAATAGTCATTAGGTTAAAATGAAGACACTGAGACAATCAAGTGCAGGCATTTAGCCACCTTGTATCTACATTTCCACTTAGAAGCCTGTTTGCCAGTTTCCCACATCCTCTATAGCCATATAAAATGGGTAAACGGGCATATCCAAAAATGAACTGTGCCAAATACCTGGCGGTAACACAATCCTCTCCTCTGTACGCGCTCAACAAGCAGCTTGTTCGTAGAGATCCAACAATGTAGTGCCTGGATAAAGACTGTTTTTACTGCCAGAATTGGCTGCTAGCACCTGTGTTAGAGAAGGTTAATGCATACACAGTACAAGGACTGGCCATAAGGGGGCACTGTCAGCACACAGGGACTCAGAGATGTGGGTTTTATAAACCCGCTTCTTTTTAAGTTGATAAAATCTTTCAATTATGGATCTTGTATAACTCGTCCCGCTCTCGCTTTGTAAATGTAACAAACGTTTAGTGCGTCACATCGGGGTGCAGCCTGTGACTGCAGTCTGTGGACTGAGAAGAAGAGTTGTTGCCAGCGAATGAGTGGGTAAACATCATTACCTGTAATTTTGGCACTGAAACATAAAGGTTTTGATTGGGCGTATAAAGAAAGGATTCACTTCGGTTAAGCCAGCAATATAAAAATTGTGACTTCTGAGTCTAGCGCACATGTATTAAGCTTGGCACATCTTGGGGGTAACAGGATTATTCAACAAGCACCACCCATAAAGTAGACTATTTAGTTCAGAGTATGCCACTTTTAGCAACTGCAGAGTACATTACAAACCTGTCTTTTGTCTAAGAAGGGCTGTAGAGGCTGGCAGTAAACAAATACCATGTAGAGACTGGCAATACTTGTGCCCGCACACACAGGGCCGCCGAGAGGGGGGGGGAGCGGGTACTATTTACCCGGGCCCGGCCATGCCAGGGGGCCCGGACCGGGCCCCCACCGCTGAATTTTATTTTATTTTTTACACTTTTCTTTATTGCAATTTTTTTTTTTTTTTGTCTTCTTTTTTTTTTTTTTTTTCCCGGGGAGGGGGGGGGGGGGGCTTGGGGTGTCCGACCCGTCCGTTGGTGGGGGGAGCTAGATAGTTAAAAAAAAAAAAAATTTACATATTCACCTGATCGCGCCGCCCTCCCTCCTCTCTGCTCGTTTCACACTGACTGTCGGGCGTGACGTCATCAAGTCACGCCCGACAGTCAGTGAGGAACGTCGCAGAGGGGACCAAGCAAGAAGAAAGAAGAGAACACAGAAGAAAAGAAAGAAACTAACAAGTAAGTAAAGAACAGAGAGTCAAGGGAAGGAAAGTAGAAAGGGAGAGTGTGACAAAGAAGGGGGAGAGATGTACAGAATGAAAAAAAAAGTGGGGAAAGATGTACAGAATGAAAAAAAAAGTGGGGAGAGATGTACAGAATGAAAAAAAAGTGGGGAGAGATGTACAGAATGAAAAAAAAAGTGGGGAGAGATGTACAGAATGAAAAAAAAGCAGGGAGAGATGTACAGAATGAAAAAAAAGTGGGGAGAGATGTACAGAATGAAAAAAAAGTGGGAGAAATGTACAGAGTGAATAAAAAGGAGGGGAAGCAGCATGGAGGGCGCAGTGTGAACATAAGGGGGCACAGTGTAGTGATGAAGGGGCACAGTAATGTGCACAGGGGGCTTGTTGCAATGTAGTGAGTGTGAGGTAGATGGTGGCAAATTAATGGGTGCTATTTTGTTTGTAGGGTGATGGGGAGGCAATTTAATAGTGGGGACTTAATTTAAGATGGGGTGGTTTGGGGGCTATTGAATGTGGGGATGAGTTTGGGGAGAATGAGGTCTATTTATTAAATGTGACTATGAGTTATTTAATGGCAGTGATGGTTGCGGGAAATAGGTATTGCTGTTTGCAGGAAGGGAATAGGTTTATTTATTAAATGTGAATACTATTATTTTAATGTTGGGGCTGGAGGAATGCCTAATTATTAATTGTGGGTGCTATTGATTTAACGCCGGGGCTGGCTGTAATTTTCTAAGTGTAGCCATTTTTTTTTCCAAATAGGTCCTTCAACATTCCAGGATCCAGACAAGCCACAACTAAAGAAACCAGCAGCCACAGGTGGAGAAAGTGAGAAGAACAGGTAGGAGAGAGCAGCAGAGTGTGTGAAATGTTGTGATTCTAGTAGGGACAATACCAATTTTTGGTGAGTGTTGTGCCCAATGTTAGGTGCAGGCCAAGACTGAACTGTTTGTGTACACACTGCATTCTTTGTATACTACACTGTGGTGGTAGATGTCCTGAAAGTCAGGAGTGCTTGGACATATGTGACGCTCCGGCGAATTGAGTGCCTAGTGATTTTGATGTTAGCCACGCCCCCAAATGCCTAACTACAACTTTGAAAAAATTTGCATGCTCAACTATAAGGGGGGGGCCCACAAATTTGTTGTACCGGGGCCCTGAATTCCTCTTGGCAGCCCTGCGCACACATGTAATAGAGTTTGGGAAGTGGCTTGGAGCCCTGACCAGCAGTTTGCACCATTTGATGTCCTTCAGCTGCCACCTTACTGAAGTCTTGGCTGGTATATGAGAAATGCTTAAAAATATAGACAGTGACAAGCTAGATAATGACATGCAGCTGTGCGGGTGTCTTTTTTTTTTTTTTTTTTGCACATTAACCATTAAAGCCCTGGCTTAGTGGAAGAATTGTGCTGCTGATCCGAGTTAATTACAGAGCACCATAGCATCTTATAAATAGACAGGAATGTGTAGAGTCTTACCAACTGGCAGCCCTGTGTTGCTTTGTGTGTTGCCATCAAATAAGCCTTATTTGATGGCATCATTTTAACATAACCTGGCCCAGGGACAAGAAATTGTATCTTGTGTATGCCGAACAATGTTTGCCACATGTGAGTGCCTGCTAGGAGAATCAAAGCTGGTTCTTCAGCTATGTACTGTTATTGGGCTAAGGATGAGGTTCTGTTTTAGTATACCGTATTTCCCCACGTATAAGACGCACCTTTTTCCCCAAAATTTTGGGTCTAAAAACTGGGTGCGTCTTATACAGGGGTAATAGCGCTTACCCTGTCAGATGATTCCTCTGTCCGGTAAAGTCTTCTTTCTTCTGTCCGTTCTGATCCTGATGCTGGAAAGTAACTTACCGTCCTCTTCGCGATGACCGGATGTGGTGCATGAACCGCAGTTGGAACGCACACTTCCGGTTTCTGCATTTGCCGTTTTTCCAATCAGGACCTTGTCAAAGTCCTGTTTGGACATCCGGTCATCGCGAAGAGGACGGTAAGCGGCTTTCCAGCATCAGGATCAGAATGGACAGAAGACAGAAGACTTTACTGGACAAAGGAATCATCTGACAGGGGAAGGCAGAATTGACAATAGCGCTAGATCTCCGTCTCTCCTCTCTGTACCCGCTGCACAATTACTCTGTGAAAAAATTGAGGATAATGTTTATCCTCAAATTTTTTCACACGATTTATATAGGTGCGTCTTATACAGTGGAGCGTCATATACATGGGGAAATACGGTAGATCACTAACATCATAATGGGTATAAGAGCATGGAAACTTGGACTAGAACTGACATTCATGATCTATTTTATTGATTTATTTTATTTTAATATTATTTTTTGATTGCACTTTTAGCCGCCTGGACATGGCCAGCTCACTTTCTACAGTTACATGGAACGAGTATTAGATGACAGCAAGTCCCCCCTCCACCCAGCCACAAACACTTTCCGACACTCCCCACCCATCCACATGTTGGGAGTTATATTTGCATCGAAGGTAGTTCATTCTGATTGTGAGATTTTGTAGTACAGAGCAGTTTCTGAACTGCCTGCTCACGTATCACCAACAGGCCATATTTTAATGGCTTTATTAATCATACACGGATGAATTACTCTAATTGACCGGAGCATTTTTTATCACATGAGAAAATCCTTTGAGATGGAGTAGTAAATATTTTTTAAATTGCATAGTTTATATAAATGATACCATAATTACAGTCATTTTTTTTTTAATACAAATAGATTTAACCAGTTTTAGCTTTTGTAGTTTAACTAAAGCACAAAGCATGAATTATGTCAGTGCTGTAGAAGTTGGGTAAAGAGTGTAGTGAGAAGATGATTAGTCCCAACCTTTAATCTGAAATCTTCTCTGTGTATCTATATGAAGGTATCGCTAAAATATACCTGTGAGGATACCGGGTTTAACGTAACTTTAGGCACCGCACAGCTGGCCTTCCCTGTACCTATCCAAGGTTCAACATCATCCAGGCAACTATCCAAAATAAAACAAATAAGTTTATTTAACAAAATGGTAACACCAAACAGCAATAAACATATTTAAATAATAACTTGAAACACTACAGTCTGGCACAGGCAACATACAGGGTAGAATCACCAGTATCCTTGTCACTCTCAGGGACTGCTGTTTATCAATCCAAGCTTCTCCCCCTATTTCCTTCAAGGCTACAAGCAAAGGTAACAGCCCTAAGTCATGGTCCCTCCACTTTCGGCGGACACACAGCTCCCCAAGACCTGGAGAGGTAGAAAAGGGCAATGGCAGTACTCCAGGGACCGATTGTCCCTTTCCTATCGGGGCAGAGATCTATATCTCAACGCCAGCCTGACTTCAGCTATCATTTGGCACTGGGGATGCTACCAATGGAACCCAACATTGCTATTCTTGACAACCCCAGATCACCCCAGAATGGCGCCCTCAGATAGGGGTGCTACTAGTGGAAGCCAACATTACTTTGAATGACAACCGTCTATCCTTGATTGTAATGATTTTTACTCTGGTCATGTGAGGGGCCATTCAAACCATGTGGAATGTAGAAACGCCAGGAATGTGGAATTAATGTGCACCTTGCTATTAGCGTTTCATAGCTCACTGCATTGGAACCGAAGGCCTTTAATGACAAACTGCACATCACTTCTGAAACAACTTGAAACTTCACTCTGTCTAATCCAAACTAGCAGTGTCTCAAGATTCCATGAAAACAAAACAGGTTGTTTCATACCCAGTGCAACACAATGACAGATGTGTATAGGCTAACAGCTTTACACATGATGTTTGTGCTTTCTGTGAATCATCTGCTTGTAAATGTAATGGTTCATGAGATGCTGCAACACTATGAAATATACATGTATTGATTTATAATCATGGGCTTGCAATACTGACAACACCATTCTCTCCCTGTCTTGTTGCAACCTAGCAAACTAAAGTCTAATCAGTCCCTCCACACGGCTGATGCCCTGGGCAAGGTCTCTCTACCGCTGAATTCCCCAAAATATCCTGCAAAGAACCTGCTAGAGCAGAGCATAAAGCCAAAGGCTGATATCCAGGGTCTGCAGGCTGGGAATTTGTGTGACACCGCAGCTCAGAGGGGTCTTTGACTTAGAGAAAGTATGTTCAGTGTCCAAATATGACCCTTGTATACCTGCTGTGAATAGAGAGTCTACGGGGTATATTTACTAAACTGCGAGTTTGAAAAAGTGGAGATGTTGCCCATAGCAACCAATCAGATTCTAGCTGTCATTTTGTAGAATGTTCTAAATAAATGATAACTAGAATCTAATTGGTTGCTATAGGCAACATCTTTACTTTTTCAAACCCGCAGTTTAGTAAATGTAGCCCTACGTATGGTGTCATGTCCATGTGTCTGATTTAAATGGTGCCAAACTGGAAAAAAATGCTTAATTCTATGACAAAGTGAAATGCATAGAACTCTTGATGCTTTGCCCCCCTTATCTAAGACATGATTTGTTGAAGTTATTGTTTGGTAATTGCGTGCACGCATTCAATATATTTTCATGGTTATCGGACCACTAAGTGGAAGTGTTGTATCAAAGTCTATTGATGAAACATTAGTGTGTCTCATTTGAATGTTCCTCTAGCTAGTTTCTCTGTGCAGATTAGTCCCTGTCCATATAATTTATTGAAAATGTACTCTGCTTGCAAATATAGTTATTTTTGCTTTACCACTATGGTTGTGCCATGAATAAGGGCTGAGCAAACAGTCACTATGAGAACAAAACATTTCCGCCCGGCGACCAAAGCAGGAATTATTCAGACGGTATTGTTGGTGCCTTCATCACCATATATTGCCATGCCCTTATGCCTTTTGCCTGAGTAATTTGACATAACCAGGATGTTGTAACTTTTGAGGTCTATTTCCCAGTTCTCTCTGAGTGGCCAATCGGATCTGCTGATGTTTTACCTTAAGACTTAACCTCATATGTCAAACTCCCATTGTCCAATAGATTGTAAGCTTGCGAGCAGGGTCTTCTCACCTCTTTGTCTGTTTTACCCAGTTTGTTTATTAGTTTACTATGTTTGTCCCCAATTGAAAAAGCGCTACAGAATATGTTGGCGCTATATAAATAAATGATGATGATGATGTAAATATATTAGGCACGGTAAATGTGCCGAGTGCTGGTATTACATGCTTAGCACTACTGGGAAAATGTGTTGAGTACAACTGGTGCATGCTGGGTAAATGTGTTGGTCATTGCGTGTACATTGAGTGGACTTTTAGCGCAGTGTGTTTTCCATTGCTGGTATAATGTGTTGGAACTGCTTGTAGAAGTGTGTTGAGCACTCTGGTACAATATTTGAACTGTTAGTATGTGTTAGGAGCTGTTGATAGAATATGTTCAGGGGCAAACGCAGGATTCGATGAGGGGGGTTTCCACGCCACGATACCAGTGGGCGTTACCAGAATGTGTAGGAGCGTGGCTACAAACACACATCGGGTCAAACACACAGACATGTAAATTATCCCATACACAGACAAGCACAGACACACACATACACAAACAGGATCAAACACACAGACATGTAAACTGCCATATACACAGATAAGCACAGATAAACACAGACAGGATCAAACACAGACATGTAAGCTGTCATATACACAGACAAACACAGACTGACACACATACACAAACACACACAGGATCAAACACAGATATGTAAACTGCCATATACACTGATAAACACAGACTCACACAAACACAGATATGTAAACTGCCATATACACAGACTCACACATACACAAACACACACACAGGATCAAACACACATACATGTAAGCTGTCATATACACACACATTCTTACCTTCTTCTGCTGCCTCCTGCATTACACCCATGCTGGCTGTGTGGGAGGAAGGGGCGGGGCCAAACTGCCTGCAGAAAGCTGTGCTCACAGAGCAGGGGACTGACTGGGAGACGATCCTCCCAAGCTATAAGCAGTAGTGGCTGATCCCGGGAGAGGGGTCAGCCACTGTAATCATACAGCATCCCAGGTAGGACAGGGGTTTCTGGGGACTAGGAAACCCCCCCTGGGTGCGCCCCTGATGTTTAACATTACTGGTGCATACTGAACAAAAGAGTTAGTCACTGCTGGTACATACTGAGAACTATGTTGGACATGAGCGCTGGTTTCTGGAGAGGTAAAAGTAAATACGGGTAAAGCCATTACCTATATAGCTGAATACATCATCATCATCATCATAATCATTTATTTATATAGCGCCAACATATTCCGTAGCGCTTTACAATTGATGGGAATACAGTAACTTTGATGCAGACTGGCAGTTTGGTTGTATGAGATCTGACTAGCACCTGTTTATTTTGCTTAAAACTACTTTGAGCTTCAATGATTTATATTTGTATTAGATATGTTCTGGGAAGTTAGAAGGGGATGCAGAGTTCATGTATGTAATTGACATTGACATGCACAATTTAGATTGATATTATTGTTGGTAGTTACCAATTTTATGGGCATAACAATAGCCATAACCACGTGGCTGCTGTGGGTCCTGACCCACTGAAATCCAGGCCACTAAGGCATGGGCAAATTGCCTATGTATACTAGCCAAAGAAACACTATACTTACATGCTGTCTTCTAGCACATAGCAGGCAGTGTAAGCTCTAAGTTCCTGACTGTGGCTTAACTACTATACCATCTATATATTCTCATTAAACATTGTTTCTAATGTGCGCAGTTTATAGGACTATTAAAACTGACCAAAGTATTAGTGCATGGGGTGAATTTCCAATTGACTTCACCCTTCAGTGTAGGCTACTTGAAGTTGTGCTTTGCTGGCAATATTTGTTTCCTTAATGCATTGTGAAATCCAACAATGACAGCACTGAAAAATAATCTATGGAAGGGTGAAATTAAAGACCATTATGTTTTACATTCTTAGTAACTGTGTAACTATGTATGTAACGTATTGACTATGGAACAGACACCATGAAAGTTGGTTTCATCCTGAAGCTTTGGATTAAAGACAGCTCAAACAGCACAAAACCAAAAGCAAGAGATGAGCACAGCATTTCAAACAGAATCTATCAGAGAACGTTACCCTCAAACTAAGTAGGCAGAAGATCATAGACAGCTATTCCAGCTGTAAACAAGCGTGATTGAAAAAACAATGTACATGGACATTCCCATACAGAGGTGTGTGATCACAAACAAAAACCATTACAGTTCTGTTAGATGTAAATATACATATAAATATTTATGCACTTGTAACACAAATATGTTGCAGATTTCAAAAATACTACTGCTCTTAATTCTTGGCTAGTGCCTACCTGTCCAATATTTTACTCTTCATCTGAATTGTTATTGCATGTCATGTGTTAACATAGCAATTCAAGAGAATTGGACATATTTGTTTAAAAGTAGTTTTTAATTTGGGATTTTTTTCTACACATTTAGAGGTATATTTACTAAGCTGTGGGTTTGAAAAAGTGGAGATGTTGCCTATTGCAACCAATCAGAGTCTAGTTATCATTTATTTAGTACATTCTACAAAAGGACAGTTAGAATCTGATTGGTTGCTATAGGCAACATCTCCACTTTTGAAAACCTGCAGTTTAGTAAATATACCCCATAGAACACTATGTAATGTAATGTTACACTAAGGGCTATCAGTTCTCTTTAAGGCTGAAAGAAAAAAACAAAGGGCCATCAACTTCAGCCTTATATATAATTACAGTTGCTAATTTAACTGTGGGGGATGAACATTTTTCCTAACACCATAAATGGCAAAAAGATAAATTCCCTAAATCAATATAGTCCTTTATTTCCTCTACTAGTTACAGATATAGATAGCATATCTACTAAAAAAAAAAAGCATCCAGTCAAAATTTAAATTCAGTTGATAAATTAGACATCACCATCTACTCTGTAAGGAGTTTTCATTGTCCACAGTTTTAAATGAAGTTCAAATTTGCATATACATCTTCCACATTCCCCATGCAACTTTTTTTGTTATAGAGACATTTAGCACATCCTTCTGTGATGGATTTAGAACTCTCTTCCAAACTGTCACAGAGTTTGCTGCAATTGTAGCTGCATTGAAACATTGGATCAAGGAACCAGAAAAATAGCCAAGACAATCCAAAGAGAAGGTCACAATGTGAATGAAGATAAGACTTACACCAGGCAGTATAAATAACAGGTGTCAGACGGTTCTTTAAGAACAGCTGCTATCTCTGGTAAGAAAACCGCTCTACAAAGTGTGTGTGTGTGCGTGTGTGTGTGTGTGTGTGTGTGTGTGTGTGTACATTTCCGTACACCGTAACCACCTGAATTACAAAACAGGCAAACACCCTGTACACTGCAAGTAGAATGAATGAATCATTACATCTGGAAGAACAGCAGCGTGAGTCATCTGGAATTGCGATTAGGCAAATTGCCCAGAGAAAGTGCATAATATTACACAGTCTGACTGTAAGTGAAACCACAACATAAGCCACCTACAGCTAAAGTGTTGCAAAACAAGTACAAAACATTTCAACTAGTATAGTATATGTAATAAGAAAATACAGTATGCCTATACACAAGTAATGGATGTGTATTTAGCATGTGGACCTCATTGACGTGCAACACCTTGGTTTTACACCAATGGAATATTATTGACATTTATTTAATAGCACCAGAAGACTGCATATCACTTTACAATAGGGAACAAACAGTATAATAAAAAGACTGGGCATTAACAGCCAGAGGAAAGAGGGCCCTGAATGCACAGCACACGAACCATGAAGTGGATGGGCTACAGGAAACTGAGGCTACAGTGGGCACAGGGTCACCTAAACTTGACAGTTGAAGGTTGTAAAAACGTTGCCTGATCTGACAAATCTCGACTTCTGCTGCGGTATGTAGATGGTAAGGTCAGAATTTCATGCAAACAACATGAATCCATGCATCCATCCTGCCTTGTGTAAATGGTGCAGGCTGGTAGTGTAGTGGTGTGGAAATGCTTTCTTGGCACATATTAGGCCCCATAATTCCAACTGAGCATATACTGTATATATATTGGGACACAGGCACACTTGTGTCCCCTAAACCAACAATACTATGTGACTGGATCATATAGCCTTACTAAGCACTCTTTCCACTTGCAATTTGGCCAGAACAATATGCAGTATGTGGCACTTAACCTCATGTATTAAACCCCTATTGTCCTATATGTTGTAAGCTTGGGGGCAGGACCCTCATACCTCTGTCTGGTAATACCAGGTGTCATACCTCCCAACATTTGGAAATTCAGGACTGGGTGTGTGGCCACATCACAAAGGGGGCATGCCTAGCGCTTTTGAAGTGCTAGTGTAATGGGGCGGATGGTTGGCATCATCCGTCCCATTACAATGAACGATTCTACAGGTCCGTGGTATAGTAGAGAGGCAGAGGTCCCCCCATTAGTTTTGGAGTAAAACAAGAACACAGGGCTAAAACTGCATAAACTCATGGGTTTATTCTCTTTTCTTGTGGCATAGAGTTTTAACACAGTGGCAGATAAGTAGCGGTACTGTAGGGAACTAACTTATATATGTTAATAATAATGATTGAGAAATGGTACCGTTGGGTAGAATTATTATTTTTTGTATATTTCATGCCTTAGTGGTATCTCCAGCTTCACTACTGCATTGATAGCTTTCATTCTCATGAATATTGGTTTCGTCTACAAAACGGCCGCCTGCACGCTTAAACAAAAATGAAATAAACCCACCCTGAAACACAAATTAGAGCATAGAACGACTATATGAAAAGCGATAGTAGATCTGGTGTCCGTGACAGTTTTGTTATACCCGATACAGTTCAGGCAGTGCAGAAACTTGCCAAGATTGAATTCTTACCAGGATGTAAAATGCTCAGGTTTATCATTGGAAGAAATGTACTGAATGGATGACTGGGTTTTCAGACTCAACAGGTATTCGCGATGCTTCATGCTTCCTGCTCCCAGCATCAGCAGCACATGTTTCCAAGCGATAAAAATAATCTTGATAAATATTCCTAATAATAAAATACAGAGTGACAGCTGGGTGGATTTCTCCAGAACTATGGAAAAATCATCTTGTTGACACTTGCCCCACAACCTATCCAAGCCACAGACTTAATGGTATTCACCATCTGATCAGGAGGGTGTAGAAATCTATATTTCAAGTCAGTGATAAGTAGTAAGTAGATAGATATTATGTCTAAAACACATTGCTAGATCCAAGTACAGCGTAATACAGAAAGAGCTAGGGATAGCGGTACGGCAGGGGCTACATCGGTCATTTCTATTGCGAGCAACTAATCGCATTGGAGAACACATACAATTGAAATTAGTCACATACTATTTTTTTCTGTCAGTTCTAGCGCATGCTATTTACATCAATGTGACCGTATGCAATTAATTGCATGTGACAGATCAGTTGTAGCGGACTACACCTTAATCAGGTTGCCACGCAGCAGTTTAACTAATACTATGCGGCTACTCCCACCAGGGATCGCCGTGTACAGGTTATGTAGTCTGTCTGCTGCAATTCATCACTAAATAGTTAATATTTCTTCTGTCGACTTCCCACTGACTACAACTGTGGTTGTCCCAAATAAATGAACCCAAGGAAATATTCACAGATGAAAGGGAATATTATTAGCTGAAGGTCTCTAGCAGAGACACAGCAGGATCAGATTTATGGAACGTCCATGACGAGCGCGGACCAGGACAGCAGCATTGCAGGAGACGCACCATATCATCATATTTCCAGTTTCCAAACAGTTCTTTCTATTGTGGCAATATATTGCTGGGTTTACTGCTTCTATTTGTATGCTGGGAATATTATTATTATTATTATTAATAACTATTGTTATTATTAATAATTATGAGTATAATGAAAACGTGTGCAAACATGGTGATACTATTTGTGTAATATGGTTGAGTGCTACAGTGTGACAATGTACGTACAGACCTGTTTCTAACACTCATTAATATAAATGGTTCCTATGGTTTTCTTCTGGTTCTCAATTAGGTGTTGACCTACACTGTAACAAGTATAGTGATGGTTATATTTTCTGGAGCCATAGTACAATGCTTTGCTGATGGCGACAAGTGTTTTGGGTTGTTCTATGTGTTTTGTTTTTTTTTTACTTTTTTTTATTTTTTTATTTGACTCTTTTCTCTGTGTCTGGTTACTTAATTGTGAGGCTCTCCTACGTTCTGTCCATCTATTTCACACGCCGCAAACGGCAGCAAAGATACAAATCTGAGTCTATCGATAAGGGACAATGTCATGATTATTCTTTAGAATATATATATGTTGAAAGATGGATAACTATGGCTTCATCATAGTTAATATGCATGCATACAAATGTGTTCAATGGTCTCAGTTTTTATCACTGTATAGACGGAATAATGTCCTGTCTTTTTTTTGTAATGCCAATGTTATTAATGTAGTTTTTACCACTTAGTTTCAAAGACATTTTCAAAACTTTTCCATGGAATATTGTCCTCATTGTGCATTTGGGTGTGTAATTCTGCACATTTCATTTAGGCAGAATTTGGCCATAAATTTCCAGACGGAATTCCCCCTATCATTGGCAGCACAGTGGCCTAGTGGTTAGCACTTCTGCCTCACAGCACTGGGGTCATGAGTTCGATTCCCGAACATGGCCTTATCTGTGTGGAGTTTGTATGTTCTCCCTGTGTTTGCGTGGGTTTCCTCCGGGTGCTCCGGTTTCCTCCCACACTCCAAAAACATACTGGTAGGTTAATTGGCTGCTATCAAAAAAATAACCCTAGTCTCTCCCTCTCTGTCTGTATTTGTCCCTCTGTGTGTGTGTGTGTGTGTTTTAGGGAATTTAGACTGTAAGCTCCAATGGGGCAGGGACTGAGTTCTCTGTACAGCGCTGCGGAATTAGTGGCGCTATATAAATAAATTATGATGATGATGATCATCATTATGTTTAACCTGGAATTCTCTCTTGCAATCCAACCACACCACAGAGCGGAATACATTTCAAATGTTGTCAGTCCACCTACGCGACCTGCAGAATTTACAGATAGAGTGCAGAAGTGTCATGTTCCACTGTGAAATTCTGCCAATTCTGCTCACTATCACATCAATCAAATTTCAGATACCACAGCCCCTGGTTAGTGTAAAACTAGACAGGCATAACCAATGAAAGCTTTTTTTGAGAATGAAATAATGCATAAACAGAGCATATGTAATGACATTTAGATCAAAATTATGAAGCAATGCTTGGTTCTAGAGTTTTTGGAATGTACACTTAGGACCTGATTTTAAGTTAGGAGCAAAGCAAAGAAAAGGAGTAACTTTGCACCTGGGCAAAACCATGTTGCATTGGAGGGGGAGGAAAATTTAAAATGTAGGGACAGATTTATAGTTGGGATACGGCATGTCACAGCTCAACTTTAAATTTCAGTTTCAAAATAAAGCTATCAAGTATTTGCGTACTACATGTAATACAGCGAGTATTTTCCTTGCATGCACAAAAATAAGTAAATTTGTACCCCTTGCATTGTAACATGGTTTGTCAAGGTGCAGACTTGCTCCTTTTCTTTGCTTTTAAATCAAAATCAGGCCCTTTGTTCAGATTGTTCACTATCCTTTTTTTCTTTAAAACAAAACAAAAAAGATATTATCAATTTCTGAGACTATCCACGCAGCAGTGATTAAAAATAATAGCCATTTAGTTTCTACATACTTATAAATATATTTATGTGCTGCGGAATTAGTGGCGCCATTTAAATAAATATATGATGATGATGATATACAGTATATATATAATCATTATCTGCAAAATCATCTTTAGATGTACATTTTTTGGAAAAACAATTTGACCTGTTATCTGGTTTGTTAGGTTTTTCATGATTCTCCTATGATGACTTTACACCTGTTGGCTCAGAGCTGACATTCTGAGTTTTGTTCAATGGTGCCCATCATCATCATCATCACCATCATCATCATTTATTTATAAGGTGTCACAGAATCTGCAGGACTGTGCAATAAGCAGAAGAAAATACAAATAAGTAAGGTGCAAGGGACACAATAGCATCAGTAAAAATCAATACAAGATGAGTCAATAGAAAAAGCATCTATGTTATAACTTATAAGACACATCTAGAAAAAAGGAGAACCTTTCAAAGAGGCTGAGAAGACAGGAGGTAGGGGGGCCATACTTGTGAGAGCTAACATTCAAGAGGGGGACTTGGAAATAAACAGAGATAATAGTGATGGAGTGAAAGGAGTAGAAGAGGCAGGAGGAATGTGAGGCGGGAGCTGTCTTAGGATGTGGCAGGGTAGGCAAGCAGGTAAAAGTGAGTTTTGAGAGAGAGTCTAAAACATTGGAGAGGTGAAGATTGCAATAATGAAGGTGGAAGAGCACTGACAATAGTCTTGGTGACTTCCAGGGAGAAGAAAGAGTGAATTTTGGCAATGTTTGGACGGTGGAGGTGACAGGAGTGGATGAGGGACTAGATATGAGGAATAGAGTTGATGGCAGAGTCAATGATAACCCCCCGGGAGCGCATTTATCTAAATGGTGATAACAGAGAGGTAGTCAGACACGCAGAAAAGGAGCGAAGGAGAGAGGTTAGGAGAGGAAAGGTAGATGGACATAGAGGCGATATTGGAGGCTGAAGGAACTCTTGAGTTGACCAAGAGAGGAGGAGAAAAGAGAGCAAATCAATGAGCCAAGAACAGAACCTTGGGAGATTCTAAAGGAGCAATCACAGAGATAGGAGGTAAATTAGGAAAGTGCAGTGCCATGAAGGCCAAGGTAGTGAAGGTGGTCAACTATGTCAAAAGGGGCAAAGAGGTCAAGGAACAAGAGCAGGGAGTTGTGGCCCTTTGTCTTTGCCAAGATTAGGTCATTAGTAACCTTGGTCTCAGAGTGGAGAATGCACAAGTCCTATTGTAAGAGGTCAAGGAGAGGGCAGCACAGTGGCCTAGTGGTTAGCACGTCTGCCTCACCTTGGTCTCAGAGTGGAGAATGCACAAGTCCTATTGTAAGAGGTCAAGGAGAGGGCAGCACAGTGGCCTAGTGGTTAGCACGTCTGCCTCACAGCACAATGAGTTCGATTCCCGACCATGGTCTTATCTGTGTGGAGTTTGTATGTTCTCCCTGTGTTTGCGTGGGTTTCCTCCGGGTGCTCCGGTTTCCTCCCACACTCCAAAAACAAACTGGTAGGTTAATTTGCTGCAATCAAAAATTGACCCTAGTCTCTCCCTCTTTGTCTGTCTGTGTGTGTGTGTCTATAGTAGGGAATTTAGACTGTAAGCTGCAATGGGGCAGGGACTGATGTGAATGAGTTCTCTGTACAGCGCTGCGGAATTAGTGGCGCTATATAAATAAATGATGATGATGAAGGAGAGAGTGAATGGTGAGAAAGTATTGTAAACAAACCTTTCGAGAAGTCCAGAAAGAAATGGGAGTATGGATTTGGGGCAGCTAACTATTGCACTTAGAACACACTTGACTTTTGTTATGCCATGTCATGATAAAAAAAATTGCAAATTGATGATTTTCAGCTTCCAATGGCCTTCAAGATGCTGTATAGCTTTATTTTTTTTAACTGATAACTTGCTTAGTTCTTGTTTGTAAGGATGTAGGTGATGGAGAACTAGCAGCCATGACACACTCTGTTACTGTGTTATCAATTTAATTTATCCTTTTACAAATTACACTTTCTCTATATCTCCTCTTTGCACTGGTTTGAGGGGCAATTTTTTTGTTTATTTGACATTATCATGTGTATGTTATATGGCAGCTGCATCAACTTCAATAAGACTGTATCCCCTTCATCATAACTGATTGATACAACTTTCTGAAAATAAATTGTTCAAGGTCATTTAATTTTGTGCACTATGTCAACAGAATCTGTAAACACAGATTGCTTTACGGTGTGCACATTTGATGAATATTTGTGACCTTTTGCATAATTTGGATTATGACGAGGATGCATTAGCACTACTTTAATTTATTACTACTAGCATGTAGGTTTGTCTAAAAACATTTACCCTTTTTTGCCTTTGCCAGATTTAGGCTTTTAGTTTGGTGATAAAGTTTCATCCTCAATCAAATCCAACCAAACCACCTAAAAATTATTAAAATCCCTCAAAATTGTATATCACACTCACTATTAAACTCCCAATTCTGCCACCACTAAATTTTGTTTCAAGAGCTAATACTCTTTAGGAAGTCTTCAATTATTCCCTGAAATTTCAAAATACAATTACTACTTAATTTAATCATAGTTACTGTTAACCAAACAATTATTTGCCTTAAATTTAGCATTATAACAACCAGGCCTAACATGTAAATGTTTTAAGAACACATAGACAGAACACTATTAAATAGTTTAATATGATGAAAAAAAAAAAAATCACAATTCTTATTAAATAAAACATTTAAAAAACTTGACAAAACAGGAATACAAATGCAAAACCATTTTCATTAGAATAAGACAGAAATGGTCATAGTACACTAACAAATTCTGCAACCTAGAGAAGGCTAGAAGGACTGGAAAATTCATCAGTTGAAAGACTGAGCCCTAAGAACTGACAAGCTTCAATATTAAATCATGACTTTATATGGTCCCTTTGGCTCACCCCCTCCCTTTCCTCTTTCCCTACATGTGTAGGTATGATAATTGGTTTTATGACCCTCTTATTGCCTTTTCTCCTAGCTGATTAGCTTACTTATATTACATGCATTGTGATTGTCTTAATAATTTCTGAATGGTGTAATTTTTTTGTTGAATCACTGAGATCCAGCTGAGCTTCAGAGTCCGTTTGTTGAGTGCCCTTTTCTGTATTCGCAGTTATTTTGTATGTATAGACAATAGCACATTACCACTTTTCATGCAAATTTCTATATTTGCTTATTTTGTATGTATGGTACTACATAGTACCATTTCTATTCAGCACTGGGTGCATGTTTCGGCATTTGCTCTTCTGTTCTGTATGGATAACTGCACTATGCCAAAACTTTTGTGCAGTATGCTGAATGTAGTTTTGAGATATAATGTAACAGCATTCTTCAACTTGGCCCTTTTTACTGCTAAATTCTCTGCAGAACATTGGCCCAGACATTATATTGAATCTGCAGAACATTGGCCCAGACATTATATTGAACCTGCCGAACATTTCATGTGTTCTGTGGGTAACACATAGTTACCGACATATTTGTAGCTCTCAGGAGTAGGCTGTCGATACCTTGCACCTCTACAGTAAATGCCAACTCTACATCAACTCGGCTTAAGAAACCTACTGAACAAAATGATTTGTGTACCGCTACTGCTGCTATTTTCTGACACATTCATCACAATTATAATTAAAAAATCATTTAATCTGAAAAATGATGGCTCTTTTGTATTTCTACAAATGGCTAGATCAAAAGTCATGTCTTTGAATGCGTTATTTCTTTTTTTCCAGAAAAGTGGCCATTATTTTATATGATTATGATGATTGGTATGTGCTGTTGCTGCCATTGATTTTTATGCAGCCCTCTGATGAAGAAAGCGGGAAAGTCAATTCCTATGGTTTATATAGGGGAAATATATATACATAATCCATGAAGCCCATAGCATTTACTATTCATCTAAGACGACCCATTCATCAAAAATACTTGTTTTAAAGAAATGGTCTTAGTTTAAAAATATATTTTGCAGGAACATTAAGTCATAAATTGATGGATTATTTTTTGTATGCATGGTAGCATGCCCTTCTACTCAGGGGCGGGCTGGGCCGGGGGGCAGGGGGGCATCGCCCCCCCGGGCCGCTCAGAATCACGGCTGTTAGGGCCGCCCGCTCCCCGGAAGTAATTTCAATGTGATGCTGCCGCATCACGTGTCATGTGATGCGGCCGCCTGTGCGGGGTGTGCCCCCCGGGCTGACGGATGTCAGCCCGCGCCTGCTTCTACTACAGCAGTGTTTCGCAAACTCAGTCCTCAGGGCTCCCCAACAGTGTAGGTTTTCCATATCTCCTTGCTGGAGCACAGGTGTATTCATTACTGACTGACACTTTGTAACAGATCCACAGGTGGTATAATTTTGCTGTGTCGGTCAGTAATGAATACACCTGTGATCCAGCAAGGAGATATGGAAAACATGCCCGAGAACTGAGTTTGGGAAACACTGCGCTAGAGCAATATGTTTAAAATCTCAATTACCAGACACTATCCCATGTATAATTATCTTAACACAGAATGTCCTAAAATCATCAGTTAGCCTAGGCTTCACTATTAATCTCAATAACACTAATTTCAAGTCATTTGCAGTCAATTTTGACCACCTCACAGATCACATTATTATTTTCATACACTTTTGGACGAATTCTGCAGTGACCCGGCTGGATGCTAAGCGACAGAGAAATGACTCAAACACACGGCAGTTCATACCACATCTAGGACACATTGGCACACAGCAGTGGCAGAAAATAAAAGTTGTGCAAGATGGAATTGTCAGATCTGGGTCAGTTGGAAAGAAAGAGAAGACATAGCTCTTAAACAAATGATCAAGCACAGTCGCCAAAATGTAGTGATCCGATTTCAAGTTTTTGATAACTCTTGGATCCTGGCGAAGCGAATAAAATTCTTGAACTACAAATCTAACATACTTAGCGTAATGTCTTTGTTTAATCTCCTCCTTCAGTTTCTCAAGCTGCTTTTTCAAAAGTCTAATTAAGGGAATCACTTGACTCAAGCTCACAGTGTCTGAACTCACTTCACAGGTGACTACTTTGAATGGTTTCAGCACCTTGCACAACAGTATTCTCCACTGCGCTTGACAAAAATACATCCCCCTCCTTTCCCAATGTCATAGCTTGTGGAATAAACGCGGATGGCTTTTCGCTGTTCCTCCATCCGCAGAAGCATATACAGGGTGGAATTCCATCTTGTCACCACCTCTTGGTTCAGTTGGTGGCAGGGCAAATTAAATTGCTCATGCAGCTGCTGCAATCTTCTATACATTGTTGCCGAATGCCGGAAATGTTCAGATATTTTATGGACCACAGACAGCATCTCCTGCCCGTCCCTGTCATTTTTTAAAAAGCTCTGCACCACCAAGTTTATTGTATGAGCAAAACAAGGAATGTGATGGAATTCCCCCAGCTGTAATGCTCTCACAATATTGGTGGCTTTTTCAGAAATTACATATCCTGAGGAAAGTCCAAGCGGGATAAGCCATGTTGCAATGACATCCTTAGTTTTTGTAAAAGATTGTCAGCTGTATGCCTCTTAGTGAAGCCGATGATACACAGAGTAGCCTGTCTCTGACAAATGTGACGTACTTGGGTACATGCTGCTGCTGTTCCTGCTCTGGTGAAGGCAAATCACCAACCCAATGGGCTGTCACAGTCATATAATTTTTAGTTTGCCCAGTTCCGCTTGTCCACATATCTGTGGTTAAGTGTACAGTGGGTAGAATTGCATTGTGCAGCCCAAAAATACATTTTTTACGAACCTTCTGGTAGAGGTGAGGAATAGCTTTTTACTGAAATGCTGTTGAGATGGAATTTTGTAACGGGGACACAAGACCCTTTAAATAACTGTCTAAAACAAGCTGCATTAATAGTGGATATTGGACGCAGATCTAATACTAGCATAGTCGGCATGGCGTCTGTGATCCGCTTAGCGACTGGGCGATATCTTTCATACTCGCTTCCTCTTGCAAACGGTTGGTTAACAGTCAATTGCTGTAAACTACTAGTAGTCTTCTTCATTGTTTGTTTCTGGGATGAAGATTCACCCCCAGCAGCAGCAGCGGGACTAACGCTCAAGAATTCTTCTGAGGAATCCAGGATAGTGAAAGAGTCATCTAGCCTTAGCAACTTGGATGCAGGACTAACTCCGATCGCTACTGAGCATATTGACAAGGACGGTGTTGCGGGTGTAGATTGCAGGCATCGGGATGTAGGTTAGAGAAGGGTCCTAGCTGATGATGGACTGCTTGTTGTTATTTTTTAGCATAACTTTCTGATTTTCCCAACAACTTGCCATGAACTTACGTCAAATGGCGTAACATGGATGAGGTTCCTAGATGGTTAAGGTCCCTCCCTCGACTGACTGTGGCTTTACATACGCTACAAATGACTAGACAACTGTTGTCAGGATTTGGGTAAAAATAATTCCACACATAAGAGGTGAAATTTTTGGTCTTATGTCCAGACATGACAATGGCCTTCTTCTTATCACGTGCAAGTACTGCTTACACCGGTGCAGGACTTACACAAACATCATCATCCTTATCAACATCCTCATTAGCGCCCTCGTCGGCTACACAAATATTTACCTCATCCTGTTGCAATTCCAAAGCGACATCCTTAAATGGTGTATCACCGGTCAAACTCGGGCTGTTCAGGCACACATCTGCAGAAATGTTGAAAGGGGCCTTCTTTATGGGTACATTATCAGAATGGTCATGATTACACACAGCACTCGTGGATGGACTCTCCTCAGGGATTTGTGTCATTTCTGAATCTGAACATACATTTTCCTCTAATGCCTTACTGTTTTCTTCCAGCTCGGCTTTTACACTTAAAGGTATTTGGGCACCACTTTTGGAGTCTGAATGACAAGGACTTGCTTGGTCACGACTGACCTTACAAGAAGATGCCTCAGTAACATTTGCAGAACTCGACTCCTAGAGAAAGGCGAAGGCCTCATTCTTTCTTTGCCACTGCGTGTGTAGAATGGCATGTTGGCAATTTTATTTTTTTCTGCAGATAACTTTGCCTGGATTACAGTCAAGGTAAAAGGTGTTTTTTTACATTTATGTTTCCCAGACTTAAAAACACTATGTACTTTTACATAGGCTTTACCAGATGACGTAGGGGGATTACTATCATCATGACTGGTGGCAGCAGCAGCTTGGTGCTCCTGCTCTTCTGTGTACTGCTGTTAATCAATTTTGACAACACCGTACACTTTGACTGGAAATTCAGAAGAATAGCTGGCCAGGCCTAGTATTTGTATTTCAGCAATGACAATTAGCAATGGAGCTCTCCTCTTTGTGTGTTACCTATATAACACAGTAGAATGTGACTGCAGAATTACACCAAGCCTGCCAGCACTAGTATTTGTATTTTTCTGCAATGAGAATTAGCAAAGGAGCTCTCCTCTTTGTGTGTTAACTATATAACACAGTAGAATGTGGCTGCAGAATTACAACATGCCTGCCGGCACTAGTATTTGTATTTTTCAGAAATGAGAATTAGCAATGGAGCTCTCCTGAATGTCACTGTAGACTTTGTTGAACACTGCTACCCCCTCCTCTTTCAATTCTATCTATGTTGCTGCCCAACTGCTCTACACACTGTGCTACCACTTCTGTGTCCCTCTTTCAAATGGCGCTATATCGTTGTGGAGGTCGGTATTTCAAAATTTCAAAACTCGCGAGATCCGACGACGTAACAATGATGTTTTGCCTCATTTTAGATTCCGAAAAGGCGCGAAAGTACCGACCTGGCTCGGCTCGGTACTCGGATATGCTAAGTTCGGCTGTGTTTGGTTCTCGAAGGAACCGAGCCTGAGCATCTCTAATTACAAGTTATGCTTATTGTACTGGACGAGAGGAATTGGCCTTTGATCAACTATTGTGGAAGACCTGCTTTGCACTGCAATCTAGATTTTCAGAGTAGCGCATAAACAACCAGATCAGTGCAGCTTCCCATGCATTTGTGGCCAAATCGCTCATTGGCCTGCTTGTTCGGGGGTCATGGCAAACAGCTAACAGTTCGATTAGACTAACTAGGGCAGTACATAGGAACAGAGGTTAGCATTGCTGCCTCGCATAGCTTGAATCATGGGTTCGATTGCAACCAAGTCTATGTGGAGTTTGTATGTTCTCCCCGTGTTTGCGTGGGCTTCCTCTCACAGTCCAAAAACATACTAGTAGGTTATGTGGCTTCTAACAAATTGGACCAGTGTGTGTGTGTCTGTGTGTGTTTGTTAGGGAATTTAGAATGTAAACTCCAGTGAGACAGGGACTGATGCGAGTGATTACATATTCTCTGTACTGCGTTGAGTAATATGATAGGCGCTATATAAATATAACTATAATAATAATCTTTATCAAAAATCATAAGTGTATTTTGAGATTTGATTTATTTTAAGGGAAAGAAAATATATTGTAAGCCTTTGAATGCTCCCTGATTACTTACCATTGGCGCAATCAGAAAAACATCTTTTATTGTTGAGGACCCGGCGTCTCATCAAATGCACACAAAGATGGGGTTTCTGCTCTCCCATTGCTTTCCACCTTTCTCTGTTCAAAACCTATTTCCAGGTTCTGCATGATTGCATCCCATGGAAAAAACTGTAATCTGTTTTGGCTTTCTTTTTTTTTTACAATGTATTCATTGTGCTTTTCTCTTCTTTTTTTTTATCTAAGAAATGGGACATAATCATTTATTGGCTGTATCTTACAGTTAAATTAAAAAATAAATAAATTGCATCACCTTCTTATTGTTCACAAAGGAAAGACAGTGCCATTATCTATCCCACCCGCACTGCAACACCGCCTGGGAGTGAAAGAGTTACATTCCGCTTAACAGTGGCATTTAAATGGCTTCTGATCCCGGGAGGAGAATAAAGACTCAGACAAATCGGCCGTGTCAGAACCTCACTGGAGACTGTAAATTATATGAGGCAAAGTAGAAATTGTAGCTCTGAATGGGAGGAAGTTAATTTGAAAAGACCCAGGGGAAGAATTTAAGGGGATGGGGGGCATAGGCATGATTGAGCCACTCTCTCCTTATCAATATCTAACACTAATCCCCTCCCCACCACCACACCTCTCATTTATTGCACAGTGCTAGAATTGGTTCTGTCATGTGGTTTCATTTATTGTACAGCATTTATCCTAAACTAATCAAGGTGGACAACAAGCGCCTTGGTCAGTGTTAAGATATTTGTGTTTCTATTTGAGCACAGTTATGGAATGTGCATTGGATTTGATTATTGGGATATGTTTATTTCGTTTTAATGGTCACCAGCAGCACATATAGATCTGCCACATTTATCTTCATTTGTTCTTATTTGTGCTTTTGTAACTAGTTCTTTTACTTTAAAATGTTGAATACAGGCTCTGCTGTGTGGGTTTGTCACAGAGAAGCTGATTGAAAACCTCTGTCTTCATGTCATCCTACATACAGCCCCTTTTTCACTGCTCATTCTTTTCATTAAGGAGAACTATTGCAACAATATTTTTAAAGAAAGCTGCCAATGTGTTCTGTAAACTGAAATATATTTCATGATATACAGAACCCCAACGTTTTAATCTAAGTTGACAGTTTCATGTGATATTACGGATGATGTCAACTATGGTTCTCATATCTGAAACTGGTGAAGCCATTTAGCTGGATACCACCACCTAGATATGAGCAGTGGGCTATCTTAGGCTGGGTCACTGGGCTACATGCATTTATTTTCTTTTAAAATATTCCTAATAGGCTCCTGAGTCATGAGACTAACCCCCCAGGCTAAAGTTTGCCAGCCCTCCCCTGGATATGAGGGTCTAATTCTTGGGAACAACTGTCCCAGTCTGTCTAGTAGCTGTATAAATGATATGTTTCCTAAGAAAAACCTATACATATGCGCTCAAACTGGGAATGTTGCCGGTGGAGGTGTGACATTGAGGGAGGTCTGGCATTGAGGGAGGTCTGGATTTGGAGATATTGGTAAAATTTGGAATTGTGATGCTTTTCATAAAATTCAGAAAATGGTTTCGCACCAAAGTCTCCAACACTATGATGAAAACACGAGATCCCCGCAGTCTTCCATCCCAAAGCCATATGCCTGTATAGTCCCATTCCCCTAGGGATTTCAGGTCCAAAGGCTGGTTGACATTATGACAGGGGATCTCAGGCTGCAGGTGTCCCTGCTGTAGTGTCACCAGCCCAGCCTGTCATAGCTTAGTACTGATAGTGGCTTTTTCTTGGGAAACGACAACTGTTTGTCCCCCCAGTTTTGTTGCTACCGGCCTAGGCTATGAGTGCTTGTGCTGGTAGCACTTTGTTTTGGGTGGGATGGCATGCTTAACATTGAATGGCTTCTTCCCTCCCCCGTTCTACCTCTGTAGCCGTAGAATAGTAAAACGCGTCTCAATCTACTTTGGGAATTACGCTTTTTCGTGCACATGGGCAGTAGGAACATACAATGGACTTGTGTCCAAATATACATGGGTATATGTTCCTCTTTACACATATATTTCTATAGCACAGTGTGGGGAAACGAGGTATTAATATTGCCTCAACCTGTCTGCACCTTGTTTCTCACAAACTGCGGACTATAAAAACATATACTTTTTCTAGCCCTCTGGTTCCCCATATTTCTCAGTCATAGTTAGACTTAGATATTTTAGCTACTTTCAAAATAGAATATACGTCAGCATGCATTGTTATCTTGCAGACTAATCCATTGTTTCAGTTTAGGCAAAAGGATCATTGTCCACCAGTCCTGTATGAATGTGCATCACATTCTTGTCTTTGTTTAGCTGTGAGCTCTATGATTAACTACAGAGGACTGCATTGTGTATTAAATGTAAATGTGTCTGGATTGTGATCTCTCCTGTTTAAGCAAACTCTGCTGTATAGAAATCGAACAATACCTGTCCCTAATTAAATCAGAAGTAACTCATCTGCTATCCCTTTGTCTGTATGTTTACCTGTGAAAAGGTAAACACAGAAAAGGAACAATCAGGCAGGTCCTGGAATTGCTGATGAGGTCATTTGGCTTAAAAGAGAGCTACAGAGAACAGCAAATTGGCATTCACTACCAAGTGATAGCTGAAGTCAGGCTGGCATTGAGATATATAGATCTCTGCCCCTGACAGGAAAGGGACAATCTCTGGAGTACTGCCGTTGCCCTGATCGATCTCTCCAGGTCTTGGGGAGTTGTGACAGTGACTCAAGGCCGCTACCTTTGCTGGTAGTCTTCAAGGAGAGAGGGGGATAAGCTTGGATTGATAGACAGCAGTCCCTGAGAGTGACAAGGATACTGTTGATGTGTATCATTATACCCTGTATGTTGCCTTTGCCAGACTGTAGTGTTATTTGTTGCAAGTTATTATTTAAATATGTTTTTTGCTGTTTTGTGCTACCATTTTGTTAAATAAACTTATTTGTTTATTTCGGATATTATATTTGCCTGGGTGATTTTGAACCTTTGGTAGGTACCGGGCAGGCCAGCTGTGCGGTGCAGAAGGTTATGTTAAACCTGGTATCCTCACACACGCTTATACCATCCTCTTAAACATAGCCATTCATTTCCCGCACCATTTAGTGTTTACAGTTTCTGAGTCTGTATATACTGTATAAATAGTTTGTGAACGGAGAACGGAACAGAGTGCAAAGATCAGCTGCAGATTTTTGTGTATTTTTTTCTCCCCCCAGTATTTTGCTGTTCTTATAGCCACAAATACTGAAGCAGCTTGATAGCTTTAAAATGGCTAATAAATAAAACCGCTGTTAGCGCAGTGCTTCGGTACATGACATCTATTCTGCTGGATTTATATGGAGGAATGGGAGGAGTTGGAAGAATGGCACATTAGGATAAGTTATGGCAGGAGGTAGTATGACGTACAGTGGTGGAAGCAGTTACACACAGGAGTTATAGAGCACAATAGAAAGAGTTATAGGGAGAGGTTATATATGTAGCAGTAGCAAATGTTTAATGGAGCAATAGTGGGAGTTAGGGGAGCAGTTATATGGGACAGTATAGGAATTCTAGTGACAGTAATGAATTTAAAATCAATACCTCTGAAATTGGATTTGAGAGGATTGTTTTATGATCACAATAAATAATGGCAGGCAAAGATGATTTTAATCAGAGATAAAATATGTAATTTTTTTTTTCTGCTGTGTGCTTCAGGCTGTTATTAACCCCTGCGCAGGAGATGGGGACGACAGTAACATCTTGTCAGTTGCTGGTAGCGAAACAGCAATTTCCTTTCCGACCCGTGTGAACATACATGTTATCTGTGTCATTCTTGCTATCTCTGGCTACAGGATAGATAAGCAGTAAATGTTTAGTAGGTTTTATTTCCAGTCGGGATATAAATTATCCACAAACAGCAGAGAGGAGCGATGAGAGAAAGAGGGGGGCAAATCCCAGGGACGCAGAGCAAGCATCAAAATTAACGATGCAAAAATCTTATCTGCTAACTGGAAATGTAATAACCTTAAAGCAATGTATTGTCTGCTAATGTACTGGGAGAGTTAACCCTGTCCCTGCCAAGCTGTATAAATACAATGCAGAATGTGGAGGCGAGTATAAGTTTGTGCGGTTTAATTGTGAACTTGGGTGCATTAGTACTCTGTGCATTGGTTATTTCTGTTTGTGTGTACATTGCTTGCGTGCCATTCTCATACATACTGCTCTGACACTGCTGGCAGCCTAGAGAGCAGGGGTGAAATGGGGCAAAATACTAAGCACAGCTGTGGGCTTAAGTATTTACCTTCCAAGGAGACAGAAGCTTAGTCACCAAACGGATTGGAGCTGCCAGCAGGGGCAGGTTGAGCTGGGGGGCAGGGGGGCATTTGCCCCCCCCCCCGGGCCGGTCCCATAGTGGGCTACCTTGGGCTGGGTCTCCTGCATTTTTTTTCCATTGAAAATAGGCTGCTGAGTCAAGTCTTGCTCCCTGGGCTAAAATTTGCCAGCCCTCCCCTGGCTGCCAGATATGAATGAACATGATCTGTTAGGACCCATTCACGCAGAGAATTGTGTGCCGCTTAACAAATGAGTGAGCAAACCTTCCTGTGGGTTAACTCGGTCAGACAATTGCAGGGACCATCAAGATAGGTTTAAATTAATCCCATTTAGGAGTACAAATTTGATGTTGCTACAAGAGTCCATTGTGTAAATTAGCCCAGAAAACATCTTTTCCAGCTTAATGTGCAAAATGGCTGGAAGTTTGTTTTTGTTTGCTAAATTATCTCTATTGATTGTCTTGTATACAAATATGCTATTTATAAATATGTCCCCATCCACATTTGTATGCTCATGTTCCTATACCTGTAGGACACTGTTACATTTATTGCTCTACATTTCCATTTAGCAAGGCGTAAGATCACCTAATTATATTGCTTTATAGGCTGATACAAAATGAAATTCCATCCACAAACAGCCAGTGAAGTGCTACCCAGTGGCCACAAAACAATGAAAAATGGTCGACATCAATGAGCAATCATTTGTGAAAGAACAATTGGTGGAAATGTCATTGTTTTAAGCACATATTTGGAGAAAGTTCTTTTGCCTGATCATCAGATAACCTGATCTGTATCCAGTTTGACTACACAATTTCCACAATTTGAATAGACCTGGAGGCGAATGTAAAGAGAACTGACGGTTTGCCGTCAGATTTACTAAAGGCCAAACCACTTATGAACCGCTGTGTTTCAAACGCCACCTTAGATCGCCGCTCAGAGGTGGTTGTGGGATGTGAGATTGCTCGAATCGCAGGCCATTGGCCTAGGATACTGATAAAGTTTACCCCAAACCTGTCTGCTACTGTGAGTGTTGCAATCTGGCATCGTCAGGAAATTTATTGTATTGTGCGTGATCACGATAATTTGTCTGCTTAATTGTGCTGTAAATAGCACTAACTCACTGCTCACAACCATCTACCAAACGATAACATGCACATTCATCTGGCTCTCTGTAGAGAATTGTATATGCGCATATGGTTTACTGAGGATTTACTGTGCTGAGCAATAAGGTTATCAAAACACTGCAGTAATTACATTTTCTTTTAGAAAAGTTATTGTACTGCCGTGGTGTGCCCTACAAATACACGTAGTGTATAAAGTTGCTAGAATGAAAAAAAATACAGGAAATTACATAGGAATGTTAAATACCGTAATAGTATTTGATGTTGCTAGACATGTCAGATGTGTTTGTTTAAAAACGTACATAAATTGGCTCTGCGTAGTCCCGAATTCAACAAGGAATGGATCTGAAGATACGTGCTCTAATTATTATTATTTATTATTATCCTTTATTTGTTAGGCGCCACTAGGTTTCCGCAGCGCAGTACACAGTACAAACAGTAGACTAAACAGGGTAAAACAGTACAAACCAATAAACAAAAATACCAATGCTTCAGAAACTCCAGGCTGGCCGATGTAGTAAACAAGGAGCAGAAGAACGGTAAGGAGACAGGAGGGAAGAGGGCCCTGCTCATGTGAGCTTACATCCTAAGGGAGGGAAAACAGACTGGCACAGGGGGAGCCAGATAAGGCAAGGGGAGAGCGAGTGGAGTATAGAGAAAGGGGTTATGTGGATGATTGGTAGGCTTTGAGGAAGAGGTGGGTTTTCAGCGCATGTTTGAAGGAGCACAGAGTAGGAGAGAGGTGGATGGAACGAGGGAGGTCATTCCAGTGAAGGGGGGGCAGCATGGGAAAAGTCTTGGATTCTGGAGTGGGAAGAGGTGATAAGAGTCGAGGAGAGGCGTCGGGCATTGGCTGAGCGCAGGGAGCGGGCGGGAGTGTGAATGGAGAGGAGGTTAGAGAAATATGGGGCAGTAGAGTTGGAGAGAGCATTGTAAGTGGTGGTGAGGAGTTTGAAAAGGATTCTGTAGGGGAAGGGAAGCCAGTGTAAGGCAAGGCAGAGAGGGGAGGCAGAGGAGGAGCAGCGTGAGAGGAAGATGAGTCTTGCGGCCGCATTGAGTACAGAACGGAGGGGGGAAAGATGGGAGTGGGGGAGGCCGGTGAGGAGGAGGTTGCAGTAGTCCAGGCGGGAGATAATGAGTGCATGGATGATAGTCTTGGTGGCATCCTGAGAGAGAAAGGGATGGATGCGGGCGATGTTGCGTAGTTGGAAGCGACAGGCTTGGGCAAGGGAGTGAATATGGGAGGCAAAAGAGAGAGAGGAGTCAAGGGTGACACCCAGGCAGCGGAGTTGGGTGACAGAGGAGATGGTGGTGTTGTTGACGACAATAGAGAGGTCATGGTGAGATGGGAGTCTGGACGGAGGAAAGACAAGAAGTTCCGTCTAATGATTCGGGTATAGGTCTGTGGTGCTCTACTACACAAGGCACTGCAGGATTCGTTCAATACCTATTAATGTCGCCTGTTAATAATATAGGCATCAATGAAAAAACAGTAACAAAAAATGCAATTATTATGATGATCTTAATATCTACTGAACATAAAATACAGTAAATTTTCCCCGCTGGTCGTTTATCACTTGGGCTGAACAGGTGGATCATAAGGTTGGTCAGTGATGGTCAACTACATTTTTTTTATGCTAGGGAAGATAAAAGTCCTATTAGAAGTCCTGTCATTCTTTGCCAACATTAGTGGTGATTTCAAGTGAATTTACTCAAAAAAAAGTTTCAAATTAGTTGATCAGTTTTGTCATTGGCTTTAGGCTACGCACACATTGATGTTAAATTTCTGCATACAAGATGCATATAAATGCATGTGGGGGGAAAACATCATTGTACCAAATTAGACAAATGTGCCTGAAGTGTATCAACATAGATAAAAACGTACATTCATCTCAAAGAAGGTTTTCAATATTTTCCAAATAGTAACAACTTTGTGTTTTGTCAAATGTATATTTAAATAAACATGAATTGAGTACATTTGTAAATGCTTATAGAACTTATATTCAACGCATACATAAATGTGATGCAGTTTGTATGCATTGGTGTCAGGGGCGCAGGAGCTCTGTTTCGGCAGCGCTGTCCTATACAGCAGCCACGGCGCTGCCAAAGAAGCGTCCGCGGCGGTGCTGTATACAATACAGCACCGCCGCGGACGCTTCTTTGACAGCGCCGTGGCTGCTGTATAGGACAGTGCCAATATGGTGGGCACTGAGTTATCGCAGGGGGGGGGGGGGTTCTGGAGACTCAGAAACCCCCCCTGCGTGCACCACTGGGTGTTTTTGTTTTAACTTGCAATAAAAAAGAATTTGAATCTTTAGTGTGTATGTAGCGAAGAACCAGTACACATAAGTTCGGGAGGGGTCAGTTGTGAACACAAGTAAATGGAGCAGACAGTATCCAAAAATCAGCGCTGCAAAGCAGACCCTCTTGACCACAAGTGCAAATGCTAGTGGGTATGTGCTCACTGGAACCAATGGGTTCTATTCCCATACCTGTTATACATGTTTTTACTAGCATTAAAGAAAAAATCTAGGGATGCCAGTGACAAGTGGTCTAATACAACAAGAAACACTTGTAACAGGAATGTTAGCAGTTCCACATACTGCTTTGTTTTTTGGCATTTTTTTTTTGAGGGTAGGGGAGTCACACAGGAAAAAGTTTTCCATGGTAACAGATTAAGTTTTTTTTATATAAGAATTGACTACATTTTTCATTTACTGATTCATTGGTAGAGCACATTAAAAACTTGTAAACTTCCAAATGTTATGCAAGTAGGTGGATGTGGGAATTGAGTATTAATTGCACACTGTCTGGTTCTAACCACTGATTATCATACACAGGGTTGGAATTACTTACAGTACATGTTTGCCTAACCCAAGTAAATGGTCTCTTGAATGCATCATATGTGTTTATTATTTTCTGTTCCTTTTTTACTACTTACTGCACTTGTGACCAGGGGCGGATCCAGAACTTAATTGTACCGGGGGCGATTTAGGGGGGCGATTTAGCCCCGCCCCCTTTTTGACACCTAAGTCTGCCGACGGCTGCACACTATGTGCAGGTCCGTTCGGCAGGGAGAGTTAGGGAGAGAGTACTGCCCGGCTGCTCTGATTTTGTCAATCAGAGCAGTTGGGCAGAACTCTTTCCCTAACTCTCTCCCTAACTCTCTCTGCCGAACGGACCTGCACATAGTGTGCAGCCGCCGGCAGCAAGCCCCTGCTAGGGGGGCGATCGCCCCGATCACCCCCCCCCCCCCTGGATCCGCCACTGCTTGTGACGCACAATAAGACTGCTCTGATTTAAGTTCAAACACAGGGACCCCATCGAAATAGGCTAAGGGCAGACTTGTAATCTGACAGGAACATGTGGGATGTGATGGTGGTGATATGGGTGGTGTAAGAGGGGATGCAGTGTTACAGTGACAATATGTGCTTAACAGGACTAAGGCAGGAATGAGATCTGCTTTCAAATATACTAATCATTGCTGGGTCAATCTGGGCACACATCTATGCAATTTTACCTCGGATGCAATTCCTGTAAAGTTTTCACTAACAACTTAAAGTCCCGATGAGCATGCAGATTCATGTGTACACACCTACATGATTTACCTCCAGATCTGTGATCTTCATCTGTCATAACCATCTACTGAAAAGATTATGACTGTGCACACTCTACAGATATCTGCCACACGCTGCTGACCGTGAATGAGTACACACATTTGCCCGACAACGTTCCATCATGGATCGTGATTTTTAGAAAACCAAATCAACAGATGCGATGTGCTTTGGTAAGACAAAACCTAATTGTGGGAGCGCACACACTCTCGCAATATCTGACCAAACAGTCATGAATCATGTCATCTGCATGGTAATTGCACAAGAGTGTACCCAGCTCGAGATATGTTAAATGCTAGGTAATATATGCTGGGCATTATAGAATATAATATGTTGGCATTGGTAATAATAAGATGAGTAACACATACTGCTTATTACTGGGACAGGAGAACTATCCTCCTGTCCATTTCTGTACTGGGGCCAGTGGCACAGCTACCGCTGTTGCAGAGGGTGCAAGGGTGCGGGGGCTGGAGGTGAGTGGAGGCCCATAGCCACTGCCACTGCTCTCCCGGGGTCTGCGGTAGTTCCGCCATGCCCAAGTCCACTTTCAGCGTAGAGGAAGCTTAGTGAAGCTACAATAAGGCTTCATTGCCGTTTATCAGAAAAGGGCCAAACAAGTCTCACCTACTTAAATATACTATATTTTTTCATTCAATCTGTCCACCAAATTTATGAAAAATATTAATAATCTATAATGTGTTTAAGCTTTTTTGCAATTAGACTGAAACGTACCGAATTTATTAGTAAAATCTAAGCGGCAGAAGCTGAATTGGTAATGTGATCCAGCACCATAGACGTCCTCATTCAGCCAGAGCAGGATGATCTCTCCTTCATAATCGCTGCGCTTAATTGATTGCAAGCTCTTAAGTTAATTTGGAATGGCCATTTAAGGGCCTCGTTAACAGAGGTTAATAAGTGATGTGATAATGAGACTTTAATGAACAACCCTTTGGGGGATGTAACATTGCAGAGGAAGGCATAAGACCGTTATAGCTACAAGTATACCTTTGGCAGGAGGAATGTAGTCATTACAATTCTTTCATGTTAACTCATTTTGCACATTAGCCTTGTAGTGCGTCTATGCATCTAGTATATACTTGAATAACTCCCAGCAGTCACCGGGTTGATCTGTGTATGAGGCAGATCGCTTTTTGTGTGTCGCCCATACCGGGGGTGAGCTGGTAGGGCAGGGGTCACAGTAATTGCTGCAGATGTCAGCAATGCAGCCATGTAGAGATAATCTCCAGCCAATTTCAAAAACGTAAACAAGAGAGGACGTAACCTCTTGAGTGCTAGTGACTAGTGCTGTTTGCAGAGATGACTGATCAGAAGGGTTTTAATTCAGTTTGTAATTGTTGTATGTAAAATGTAGAGATTAAATTAAAGGTATATAGGCAAAAAAATGGAAGACGATGGGGGGGGGGGCAGAATTTAGAAATTATTACAGATTAATAATAATTATAATTTGAGAGGAATGCGGGACAAAGTGAATGACGTATTGTTTTAAGGAATATTAGGTAAAATTAATGAGATTGCAGGAATGAAAGAAATATGTACATTTGCAGTCATTATAAGTAGGTTATCAAACTCACCTATTTCAAATTGGTATTCTAATCTATGTCATTTACATTTTAATTGGCTGGTATGCATGCCTGCTGTTATATACATGCTCAGGCCTGGGTTTAACTCTTCCCTAGCAATCCCCCAGAACCCGGGATCACTACCCACTTCTCCCAACTTCTACCACTCATTACACTACTGCATGATTCCAACCTACACACACTCCATATGTATTAATAGTGACATTCATTCAACCAGCAATCTAAATAGCAATTATGTAGTATGCTACTTGGAATACGTAAGTCATGCCTCCCAACATTTAGAATCATGAAATCAGGACACATTAAGCCCCACCCCTGTTCTGCTAAAATGTCACCCACAAAATGCACACATTTGTGTAAAGCCCCACCCGTGAAAATCGGGACAGTTGGGAGGTATGTATAAGTGGTAAAATGATGGAATACAGAGTAATGTCCTGCCACTATGTGAAGTAATTGCATATAGCCATACTGGTCATATGGGTCCAATATTTAAATGGTTAACCTGGTAATTCCACTTGTAAGAGAAAAACAGATAAAATAAAGAGGCAAACTGACAAGAGGAGGAACAGAGTGATTGAAATATGGAAAGCCAAATGATATAACATAAAATAAAAGTACAGTATAGACAGGTGCATGAGTTATGCTCCTAGAACTCTGTTGCTGTTAGTGCAACAAGCCCAAATATCAAGCTGTTCTTTGTTTTATAGGATTGGCACCAATTAAACCCCTTAGGTGCAGAACAGACAAGACCCACGGCCTGCATTTACATTTGTGTTTTATGTTTGTGTGCGTATCTAATTTGTGATCTGTTGAAAGCTCGGCACGTATTATCTGTACTTCTTCCATTCAGTGTGTAATCTGTGCATATTATGTGGGGAGGAATTGCAAATTCAGACTCTGAAATTTTCCTACCTCCCTTCAAAACAGATGACTCTGCCACAGAAAAATAGTAACAAGCTCTTAATTAACTCTGCTGAGCACAAAGCCCCTTCTAATTCGCAATCCAATTAAGACTAATCTGCTGACGAGTGTAATGAGGATGCTTTGTAACTACTCTAAAAAGATGGAATCTGTGTATTGGGAGGAGGTGAGAGTTATGTGTCCTGATGATGTCTGTGTATTAGGAGGAGGTGAGAGGTACATGTCCTGATGTCTGTGTATTAGGAGGACGTGAGAGGTACGTGTCCTGATGTCTGTGTATTAGGAGTAGGTGAGAGGTACATGTCCTGAGGATGTCTGTGTGTTATGAGGAGGTGAGAGGTACATGTCCTGATGATGTCTGTGTATTAGGAGGAGGTGAGAGGTACATGTCCTGATGATGTCTGTGTGTTAGGAGGAGGTGAGAGGTACATGTCCTGATGTCTGTGTATTAGGAGGACGTGAGAGGTACATGTCCTGATGATGTCTGTGTATTAGGAGGCAGTGATAGTATCGTACCCTACTGTTTGTGTTGTAAGAAGATAAAATATGTCCACCCCTTCTGATCTTACACCTTAAAACTCACAAGGCTCTGCCATGTGACACACAATTGGAGTTGACTTTAGGCTAGCGGAAATATAGTCTTAATTATGTAACAAAGCGGCAAACCCAACACCAATCTACCAGGTTTATTTATTTTGGCAAAGCCAGAATAAATGGACTATGAGGCATACTTGCCCACTCTCCCGGAATGTCTGGGAGACTCCTGAATTCCGGGTAGGTCTCCTGAACTCCAGGGAGAGCAGGCAATTCTCCGGCAACCTGCCTGTTGGGAGCCTAAATGACGCAATTTGCGTCATTTTGGCCTCTCCAATATGCCGCGATTTGCTGTGCCCTGTCCCCTTCCAGCAGCAATGGAAAGTTGGCAACTACACTACAAGAAGCCTAGTTATGCTGCACTGTAGTTATAGCCATGTCAAGTGAGGGCATGCCACGCCCCCAAGGGGTGTGCTTAGGCTTAGGTTGTGCTGCCCTTATCCTTGATTGGACATTGATTGCATCAGACCAGCATTAGATCAGATATTTATAGTTAACGTTAGTGATGATCAGCTAATTATTGAATAATAAAAAAGAGAACATTGAGCAATTGATAAACACAAGTCATACATTCTTCGGGCTGACTAAACCCGCTTCATTATTTGTTCCCGGATTTCATTTAAAAAAAATCTGATCAAAAATCTGATCAATTGCTTGTTCACTCATAATATTATAGTTCCTATTAAAATTGATAGGTCAAATGTTGCAGCATTGCAGAAAATGGGTGTTAGACGTGTATTTTGACAGTGGTTTGGACATTACAAGCACATAACTTGATTTTGTCCAAATATTCCAGTCAAGAAGTATTGTGAGGTATATTATTAGAACAAAGCATTTTACCTTTGCTGAAAAGCAGCATATTACATTATCACATATTGCAATCACAGCACAAAATGCTTATCAGTCCAAACTGTAGTTTAATCTATGGCTGGCTAGTCAACCTGGTTAGACTTCACCCTCCAGTCATGAGATAACCTGCGACATACACTATGTCAGTGCACTGTGCCCACTGTGATGTATTAGCCCAGGGCCATCTTTTCCATTGGGCACGATGGGCAGGTGCCCGGGGGCCCCACGGGCAAGGGGGCCCCATAGGCAGGGCTCTTAATTAGAATAAATAATCCTGCAAAAGAAAAAATCTGCAAAAAAAACCTTCAAGGGTCACTGAGCAAGTACATCTATCTATCTCTATATATCTATATCTATATCTGTATCTCTATACATCTATATCTATGTATATATATATATATATATATATATATCTCTATATATGTAGGGGCCCCGGTGCACTGCTTTGCCCGGGGGCCCATAATGTTGTTAAGATGGCCCTGTATTAACCTCTAGGAAGATAGCCCATATTAGCTGGTAAAATTGAAACCCGCAAGACCATTTGCAGGGCTGCTAGTTGCCCACCACTGGTACACTCTATGTGCTGCCATGTCCGTCTTTTGCTTGTCTTGGGATCTGTAATTTAGTAGTAGTCAATTCATTGATCTTGTATTGAAGGAATCAGCCAATATTTGAATACAGTGGAAGTTTAGTATGATGTCCTCATACACATGGAGGCTGATTCATTAAGGCACGTCAATGGCGTTATTATGCGTATAATCCTCACAATTACTCTGCTCATGCCCAGAACCAGCCCATACGCCATAGAACGCGGCAAGACACTTACTACAGCTTATGATTTCAGTGGCAGAACAAGAGCCGGGTCGTATGCACATAGTCAATGTACAGTAAGGGCGTGCCGAGCTCGAGTGCACGATTCAAGCTTTGGACATCTCTACGGTACTTTTTGAACCGTATCTCTTGCTCCAGCTACAGTTCTAGATTAGGTGCCGATTACTAGTGATGACGGTGGTGTATGCAAGCTGGAACATATTTACAATCAGGAGCAGCTGTAAAAATGTATATTATGTACAGTAGACATTCATAACAACATAATAAATGTATTTCATGGTGGGAAAACACTCTTATTTTTTCATGTGTTATCATTAATGGCTATATTATTAACAGGTGACGTTAATTAAATAGCTTTTTTTCTGTGTGTTCTATTGTGCGTTTATATTCCACATATGTATTGGACACTTTCTGCAGTGTTTTGTTTAGTAGAACAAAGCAGACCTACATCCGTATTCATCACCAGTTGGGGCGTACGTATACCTGATTTACCTGTGCTTTAAAACAAACGCCCATTGCGCTCAGGATACGTACTTTAATGAATCAGGTCCTTTATATCTATCAGAAAATTCTGTTCTTCTCGGTTAAAGGCAATGGCTCTACATGACATCTCTAGTCACTGAGAAATCTGTGATAATAGAGTGACATTTGGAGCTAATAATTACAGTAGCAAATAATAACTTACTGGTTTGTTTTGTGTTTTAGTTAATAAATATAACCCCTTGGCTTTAACAGGGTTAAATGATTTAAACAAGCAAGTAATTTGAGGATTGGGGTAAATCCCTTGGGTAAATGTATATTGCAAAGCAGACCAGACCCTCAGATCTGTCTCCAACGTCAGGGTGACCTCGCTACAGAATAAATTACTGGGGGCTGTCGGCTGCTGGTTTAGCTGTCAGGACAAATGTTTTCTCAGAAGCCCTGGCAGGCAGATGAAGAACAGAGGCTGTGAACTCCATTAGCCAGCAAATTGCCGGTGACTCTAATTTCCTGAGAGCTTTAAAATATGATATTGTTCTGCCTGGTCTGCAGAGCTTGCAGTCTAATGCACATAAAACATTTCACATCATTGAAGCTTACCAGTGCTTCCCTTTTAATTATTTATACCTAACTCATCACCTTGCCGTCCACTTGTGGCTTACTCGGTGGCAGATCCCCGCTATAGTAACCCCTCTGTCAGCGGCAACACACCGGGGCACAATATAGATGTCCTTTCCTCTGCAGGAAAGAAGTTAAATCATTGTTGACTTGTATTAACACAAATTACCTCTTCTAATACCCGCTTCTCTTTCCACCCCTCCGTTGCCCTCCCTCCTCAGGTAGTTAAATATTCCACTTCATTACTATGGTAATTGCTTCCAATTTCATGCTAATTAATTCAAAGGCACAATTTGCCAAGTTACCATGTTAGCCAAGGCTTCTGGGAATCTGCGCACTCACTAAAGGGTGCCGCACAGCGTGACTTGCGGGGACAGGAGTGAATAACTGTATAATACGCAGACTAGTGTGTTTATTTGATTTACACACAAAGCAGTGCATATATGTATATTATGCACACAACAGTGTGTGTACCAGAATCATAAGCAGAATAGTGTGTGTCTGTATAATATGCAGTGCAGACAGTGTACCTGTATTATACACAGAGCGGGTAGTGTATCTGTATTATACACAGAGCTGGGACCGTATCTGTATTATACACAGAGCAGTGTCTGTATTAAACACAGAGCAGTGAGTCAATCTGGATTATACACAGAGCAGTGAGTGGATCTGTATTATACACAGAGCAGTGAGTGGATCTGTATTATACACAGAGCAGTGAGTGTATCTGTATTATACACAGAGCAGCTGTGAGCGTACCTGTATTATACACAGAGCAGTGAGTGTATCTGTATTATACACAGAGCAGTGAGTGTAGCTGTATTATACACAGAGCGGTGAGTGTACCTGTATTATACACAGAGCAGTGAGTGTACCTGTATTATACACAGAGCAGTGAGTGTACCTGTATTATACACAGAGCAGCTGTGAGCGTACCTGTATTATACACAGAGCAGTGAGTGTATCTGTATTATACACAGAGCAGCTGTGAGTGTACCTGTATTATACACAGAGCAGTGAGTGTAGCTGTATTATACACAGAGCAGTGAGTGTACCTGTATTATACACAGAGCAGTGAGTGTACCTGTATTATACACAGAGCAGTGAGTGTACCTGTATTATACACAGAGCAGTGAGTGTATCTGTGTTATACACAGAACATTGCATCTGTGTGATATGTGGAGCACTGTGTCAGTAGTTAATATTCAGTACAGCTCAAACACTTGTACCCCAGCTGTCTAGCACATACAGCTGTGTACAGAAGTTGTTGCTATGACCACACAGGCTTAATATTGATTATATTACTGGTATGTACACTGCAACTGATTCCTGCAAAGTAAACTTTTTCACTCAGAAAACAGCCTTGTTACAATGTATCAAAAATAGGCTAGTGTTAAGGCTTAATATATGTCTGTATTTTAGAGTGGAATGAGTGTGTACCATCTTTTTAGTGATTTGTCAGAAATATTTGGCTGTAGTGTTTGCTGCACTTTTGTTCTGAAACCGTTTTATTGAAACATATATCCCTGTGAGACTTGCACTCTGTGGTGTTTATACCTGCGTGTGTTAAGGCTGAAAAGAGAGGGCTGGCACAGGGTCAGGAGCTTGGATGTCCTCCAGATGATAGCTGAGTCACAGCTCTGTCACACTGTCCCCTGCTTGGATCGTTGGCTGTGATCCAGGCAAAGACTTAATCCGGCTGAGTTTGGCCTGCGTCTCATATAAACGGTGGCAGACACAGTTGACTTCAATGTAGTAAGATGGACAATTGTATTACCAACTACCAGGAATATTGCTTCCTATGCCACATACATACTGTGCCATGGCTCTCTACCCTGTGATATCCAGTGCCATTATATGTTGTGTACTTGTGTAAGATGTCTCAGAACATAGAGGGATTTCCCCACGATAGACCATAACACAGGGCTCTATTGATCAGTGCATGAAAAGCCCTATTTCGTTATCGCCCTCAGTAGGGCTTTTCTTTTGCTTCACCTTATAGATGTAAGAGGTTACCATCTAATATATATATATATAAGCCTAGCGGCGTGTGTTAGTGTGTGTGTGTGTGTGTGTGTGTGTGTGTGTGGAAAAAACTATTTTCTCAGAAAGGGCTCATCCAATTGACCTAAAATTTGGTATACTGACATTATTTGACAAAAAAATTATAATAGTTAAGTCAGTTAACTTCCATCATCCCCCCTTCCCCCCGTGGGAGGGGTAGTAAAGGCTAAATTTACCAGTTGAGGGCTCAAACTCTTGACCGTGTGGGTATTTATTTACCAGAGCCTGTGTTTGGTCATGGACAATTGTATGTTGCATTTTCACGAGTACGGAGAAGCAGTGATGTGAAAGTGCAGGTTATGAATACTTCCCTTCAAGGAAGACTGATTGAGCACAGCGATAAGGTGTTTAGCAGAAACGTTGTGTATCGAGAAGTTGTAGAACAGTAAGACGATGGAGATTAAGGATGTGGCGATGAAGATGAAGGATGAGGTGATGGAGAAGAATGATGAGGTGGTGACATGTGGACAAAACCACATTAAAAAAGGACGCTTATGTCGGGAAGTAACGCTCTTCCCCTGAGGAGGCCTGGCCTAGCCCCAAATGCATGACAAGAACCTTTTTAACACCTTAAGTAGCTTGATTTGACTAGAATGCATGAGTATCATGCACGGGTTAACTTGTAGGTAATAAGTGTCCTATGCAAGCCTATTAATCAATTACCATGGTGGTATTTGTACTACTATGACATACCTGCTAACATCTGCCTCTTTGGACCTTCCTGCCTAATTCCCCTAAAAAGACACTTAAATTGCCAAATGCAGAAGAGGCAGGTACGTGCGTGCTGCAATCACTTACCATGGAGATGTCCCGGGAACTTACTTCCCAACTTTCCTGGAGTCGGGACAAAAATGTCATAGATGGAGGTATAGTCCTCTGAAATTCAGAGAGTCCTGCCTTAGTTGGGACAGTTCAGAAGGGATGCTGGAATATCTATCCTGTTAACCCCATCTCAGAATGGCATTAGCTTAAAGTAAAACTGAAGTATTGCTCCAGTAAAATATGTTTTTAAATAATATATATATATATATATATATATATATATATATATATATATATATATATGAGAGGGAGAAAGATATAGAAATATATATAATACATAAACGGCTTTTATTCAGATTTTATGGACTCCAAATACGAAGGGCTCCTGTGCCTACTCAGCAGAGCACAAAGGAGGCCACCAGAGTGATAAGTAACAATGTAATTTTTTTTATCGCTTTTACACTTTTCATTGCAATAAATGGGAATTTGATCAATAGAGCTGTCAGTCAATAATGCACTTATTGAACACATTCAAGAAAGCATCATGGAATAGGTGACCTTCAATGGGACAATATCTGGCCTTCCTGAGCATAGTAACTGTCTTGCTTTGGTTGTCTTCTTAGTGAGTGCAGCACATTCACAGCGTCTGTGTAGCAGATTTGCCTGTGACTGCCACCAAACCCCTTTCTGTACAATCATCTGAGGACCTCACCTGTTGCCACCTCTCTTCAGCTAACAGGCTTGTCTCAAGCAGCACACGTCTTGTGTAAAACACTAGGTCTCCAGAAAATCAAAGCCTGTGATCTCGTTCCTGTGTGTTCCTCCTTTGTTTTCTGAGAAGCTTAAATTCTAGCTTATTAATATTCCCGCAGCCTGCTTGTTAAACTTCTTTTTACTTTAACTGTTCTGTAAACATTTTCACGTTAACAAAAACCATTCTTTTGAAGAATATGTTTCTGCCGGCTAAATGAATTCCTTGTCTTGTTAACCCTTTAAAAACTTCTTGCTCCAAAGTACAATTTTATTTAATGGGAGATTAACTTGCCATAATTTTTCACTTTTGAATTAGTTAAAATTTGTAAAGATATCAGCTCCAAATATTATTATTATTATTAATTTTTATTTATAGGGCGCCACTAGGTATCCGTAGCGCCGTACAGGGACAGACAGAAACACGATACAGGGTGAGACAGCACAGTACAGTTAACAGAAATCACAGTAACTCAGAAGCTCAATAAACAGCTAGATTAGAGGTGAGAGCCCCCAGGGGGGTAGAGACAGGGGCCGGAGGACCTCGCGGAGGAGACAAGGAGCTGGAGAGCAGAGTTAAGGTGGTGGAAAACAGAAGGAGAGGAGGCCCTGCTCGGAGGAGCGTACAATCTAAGGGGAGGGTAGGACGGACAGAGACACAATGGTAGAAGGAGGGAATGGGGATGACGGAGGCAGGGACGGAGGGGGGGGGGAGAGGAGAATGAAAAGGAGGGAAGTAGGAGGGGGACAGGAGAAGGAGGGGGGTAGGGGGAGACTGGGAGGAGGTCAATGGGTCGGGGACTGAAGGGCTTTAAGGAAGAGGTGGGTTTTTAAGGCCCGTTTGAAGCTGGACAAGTTGGGGGAAGTTCTGATGGAGCGGGGGAGCTGGTTTCAGTGGAGGGGGGCAGCGCGGAAGAAGTCTTGGATGCGAGCATGGGAGGAGGTAACCAGGGGGGAAGAGAGGCGGCGGTCGTTAGCCGAACGAAGAGGGCGGGATGGAGCCTGAATGGAGATGAGGTTGGAGATGTAGGGAGCAGTGGAGTTGGAGAGGGCCTTGAAAGTAAGAGTGAGGAGCTTGAACACGATTCTGTAGGGGATGGGGAGCCAGTGGAGGGATTGGTAGAGGGTAGTTTATTCTTGAAAACCAGTCTCTACTAAATGATAAATATCACTTCAAGGAGTATATTTACTAAACTGCGGGTTTGAAGAAGTGGAGACGTTGCCTATAGCAACCAATCAGATTCTAGTTATCATTTATTTAGTACATTCTACAAAATGACAGTTAGAATCTGATTGGTTGCTATTGGCAACATCTCCACTTTTTCAAACCCGCAGTTTAGTAAATAAGAGTGAGAGATAAACTCTTCAAAACTGTTAAACTGCATACTCACCTCATTCTACCTGCGGATGTGAACTTTTGCTCAGATGGAATTTGGAAGGTGGAAGGGTTCCTTGAGGAATGTCCCAATAATTTTGTTGCACCTGGAATTCGAACCCCACAACAGAATTGACTGTGGCTTTCCCAGCTCTATTTATAGGCGGTAAATTCCACAAAAGATTTAAACGTACAAATAAAATATGTAATGACAATTCCGCAGATTGGTAAAGGAAATGCGGAACTTGAACATTGTATCACTGGACCGTCATACCTCTGTGAAATGGACTGTTCCACCACAAAATTTCATTCTCATGAAATTTCGCTATTCTCTACAGTGGCCATAACATTGTATTTCCTTCCTTTTGTATTTTCTACTATTTATTTTCTTATCCGATGAAATCAAAATGGATATATTCTGGATTTCTTTTTTACACTGATCTACACAAAATACTCTGTAAATGTCTAATTTTAAACAACTGTACTGTAGAGCTTTAATTTAATTACAAGTAAGAAACAGACAATAATTCATTTCAAAAGTATTCAACCTCATTGTTTTAATATTTGTTAGCAGCACCTATTATCTACAAATGGAACTGTGAGTTTATTTGACTAAAGTTCTCTGTGTGTGTTAGAGAATTTAGACTATAAGCTCCAACGGGGCAGTAACTGATGTGAATGACAGATATTCTCTGTGCAGCGCTGCAGAATTGGTGACGCTATATTAATAAATGATGATATAAGCTTTGCACATCTGGACACTGCAATATTCAACCATTCTTCTCTGCAATATTGATGGAAATCTTTCAGGTTGGATGGGGACTATTGGTGAACAGCACTTCTCAAATTATACCACAAATTCTTAATAGGATTAAAGCTACTTCACAGGGTAGGGTGCAAATGTCAACTCACCCACCATTCCCTTCAGCGAGGCCCCTGGTGCTGCTCCATGCAGCTGCTTTTCCCTTGTTTGTCTCACAGTCCAGGCTGAGAACCAGGGCTGTGTGATGTTGTGGTTGTAAGGACCAATAAGAGGCTGCATGCACAGAGCTTGCAGCTTCTTATTGGTCCTCCCACTCATACTCCCATCTCATTGGCCATTATAAAATGGCTAACCGGGTGTACAGCTTCTACTCAGCTTCGACTTGGACTTGGACGGTGTGTACCAGTTGCCCCAATGGGGCTGTTACTGTATGCCTTGTGTAGTGTTCATGGTGGAATATAAATCTTCTCCCACAACAAGTTTCTTGCAAACGGCAGCAGGTTTTCTTTCAAGGTTTGTCAATATCTTGTGCCTTCCATTTTGCCCTCTATTTGGATGAGTTTTCTAGTCCCTGAACCAGAGAAGCATCCCCAAAGCATTTTGCTTGAGTCACAATGCTTCATGGTAGGGATAGTATTCTTGTAATGATGTACCAGAATTAGTCTTGAGTCAATCGTAGCTCCTAGTGTTGAGGTCAGAAAGTAAATTCTTGGTCTCCTCGAACCTTAGAACCTTCTTCCACCTGGTATGAGGCTCTCCCATATGTTTCCTAGTAAACGTTCTGCAAGATCTCATGGGAGTTTTATTCAGCAATGTTTTTTTAAATTTTTGCTACCCTTCCACAAAGCACAGATTTTTGTGCCTGGACCATGTTGTCCCAGGGAGAATTCCACCCGTCTCTACAAAGTAGTACTGTAGTTCTTCTCAGTTTCCATAGGCCTCTTGGTTGCCTCAAAAGCAAGTGCTCATCTTGCATGGTTGCTCAGTTTTGTAGGATAGCTGATCCTAGACAACTTAACAATTGTGCCACATGGTCAGACTTGACCATCTTCAAATCTTCTCACATATATTCCTTGATCTTCATGAATATCTTGTTTGGAAATACACTAACCAACTGTGAAGCCATTCACAGACAAATGTATTTATTTATTTTCGATTTTTAAATAACTTGAAACAAGTAGCCTCCAATCAATTAATGCTGTGACTTCGGAACTGCTTGCATCAGGGTATATTTAGGTGTATCTTGTAAAAGCTGCTGAATATTTATGTAATACATTATAATTTTTTACAAAGCTTTATATATGTTTTTTTTTTTTTAATTAATTAGACAATGAAAATTATGTTGTATGTTATCGCATGTGCAGTCCACAGAGGCAGGTTCAGGGGAGATAAGGAAGCCTTTTTCTGCTGCGGATGACTTCTTTAAACTGGGCTCCTGGGAGGGTATGTGTTTGTTGGGACAGCCATTTATCGAAAGGCGCTGTCCAGGCTGAACTAAAATGATAAATTCTACTGAAAAATAATAATCATCATCAGCTATTTATATAGCGCCACTAATTCCACAGCGCTGTAGAGAAAACTCACTGACATAGGTCCCTGCTCCTGACGGAGAGAGACTACGGTTAAGAGCAGCCAATTAACCTACTACTATGTTTTTTTTGGAGTGTGGGAGGAAACCGGAGCACCTGGAGGAAACCAAAGCAAACATGGAGAGAACATACAAACTCCACACAGATAAGGCCATGGTCAGGAGTCAAACTCATGACCCCAGTGCTGTGAGGTAGAAGTGCTAACCACTAAGCCACCTATTGCTTGTTTTATTGAACCACCTTACTTTAAACATATAAAGTATTGGGGAAAAGGAAGAAATACTCCCCAGATTCCAATGGTATTTTAATTGCTTAGCACTCAATGGGTGGTCTTTCACTGGTACAGACTTTTGTAAAAAAAAAAAAAAAAAATCAATATATAGAGTCCCAGAGCGGGAGTGTAAAGAAAATGTTTGGTCCCACAACATTTAGACAGTCCTTTTTGGCTTTTAGTCCAGCTAACAGCCTACAACCATATTTCCCTACTTTAAAGTGTGTGGTTACAAGCTTGTCTCTCATAGCCTGGGGAAATAGCAAGCTTGCTGGCCTAAGAAAACCTTAGGCGTTGCATTGTAAAGTGTGTGCTGCTCAGTTCTGCGACCACCTACCGTTTGTAGAGAGGGACTCTCGTGTAATTTGCAACTAGGCAAGCTGTAGGTTTTTGTTTTATGATTGATTTTTAAGCCTGTGGAAAATTGCAACCTTCAAATAAACCTTTGAATAAAACTTACACTTATTGTTCACAATCTGCTTGCTATGACCCACATACTGTGTGACTGTTGCTGTGTTTAAGTTCAATTGGGTCTTTACGTACTTTGGAAACGTTTTATACATCATATTATACAAACAGCAGAGCTTAATGTAATATCTCTCCACGAACGTCTATTCCCAGCATCCCTTAGAATAGACCATTTCCACATCTTGTCCATTTTACTAATTTCACATTATTGTACACAATATTAGAATTGGTGTCCTTAAATAAGTGAAATAGCGTTGTATATAACTACAGCAGAGCCACGGGATTTTTGCAAGATTACAGTGCTCAATATCTGTTATTTGAAGGCTTCAGAACCTCCTCTTCAGAAGTATGGATTTTCTCAAGTACAAGCACACTGAGAGCAAGGCAATCAACAGAACTTTGCAGAATGTTGAGGTTTAATATAAATAAGATTTTCTTCTTTGCCATAAAAAGTTGCAGTTTGTGCTACATGATGTGATATAGTGCTACATACAAAGGAGAGTGACAGCAAATATAACATACAAAGTGGGAAGTTAATTTCCAATTATGTGTGGCCTATTTTCAAATCTTTTCTACTGCACCATATCTATAATTACCTTTTGGCTCTAATAATACAGCCTTTCTTCAATGGGCTTTATTATTGTCTGGATGGATGGGAAAAGAATCTCATGACTTCACGCAATTGTATCTTGTTGTTTTCATTTACTCTATGCCGACTTCCCACCAGCAGGTAATTCATGTTGCCCCTTAGCTGGAACTCCTGACAGCCAATACAGATGGAGGATTGTGACCCCCTCTGCTTCTCTTACTTTATTATATAAAGTTCGATCTTTAGGCATGTTACTTTCCAGAAAGTGGATAATGTGTGCAGAAGCATAAACTGAAGCTAACAAAGTTGTTGTTGAGTAGAATTTCTTCCCCATCCCATTAATGCTGGGTATCCAACATTCATTTTTCAACCAATTAGTAAAGTAATTTTATTCATATCTTAACATTATTTAATTTCCTCACATAGCACCTGTACAACCATGTACCTGGGGGAGAGGTAATGTTCAATAGTCCCAGCACCTATTTCCCGGGTGCTCCACCGAGCTGTTTTTACTTACCATTGCTTCTCATATGATAACAGGCTCTATGTGAGCACTACAGCCAGCAGTGTGTGAGGGAGGCGTAATTTTGAAAGTGTAGGGCAGTTGTAAATGCATCAAGCTGAGAGTTTGCCGGCGGGTTTAAAAAGTGGAGATGTTGCCTATAGCAACCAATCAGATTCTAGCTATCATTTTGTAGAATGTACTAAATAAATGATAGCTAGAAAACTCTAGAAAACGCCGGAAAACTCTCAGCTTGATGCATTTACCGCCAGACCTCAGATAGCCACAGTACTGGTGATTATCTCTGTGAATTGTGTGTGCAGTATGTAGTGGGTTAATCTCAATTGCCAGTTCTGGAAACCCGGTGTGTTCTTGAAAAATGGGTCAATGACCTAGATGGGTCTCCAGTGGCTCTCATCAATGAGCCAGATTGTAGAAGTAGTATTATCAGCAGGCATTTGGAACAGATCAGAATACACTGCAAATAGCTGGAATGTTTCCAGACTTCATCTAGATCTCTGGACTGGACCAGGACTCCCTCTGGACTGGACCAGGACTCCCTCTGTATCTCTGATGGCTTGCTCTCCACCTAGTAACCTGTCAGCTCTCCCTGTTAGATTGGCAGTTCTTTCAGCAAGACTGGCAGCTTTCTCTCCAAGGTTAGCAGCTCTCTCTGTCATACTTGTAGCTCTCCTTAAGGGGTTTGGAGCCCTTCTCATTGCCTTTAGTCCTACTGTAATAGCATTGCTCGCTCTGTCTTTTCCTCTCCCTGCAGCACTCTTCTCCACAGTACTCATTCTCCCAGCAAGTCTTGTGCTCCCTGGCAGGTCTACTGGACTTGTCAGACTTGTTCTCCTCTCTCTGTTGGCTCTGCTTGGTGAGACAACTGCACTGGCCTGACTTCCCTCTGATCGGTCTTCCATGCTTCTCCTTATCCAGTGCAAGTCTTTCTGCAATGCCACTTACTCTTCCTCCACTCCTTTGGCATGCTGGGATATAAAGTTTCCAATACCTGAGGAACTGTTGGACTGCCAACTGCTTCTCCTCTCCTGTCTCTAAATTCCCAGGACCCAGCCCCCTCTACATGTGAATACTGGGTCCGGGGGATACACTAACAGTAATTATTAATAAAGAAATGACGTATTTAACCTGCAACCAAGAGTCATTACATGGAAATTGATAATTAATTAAACACTTAAAAGTGTTTTCCACTTTAAGAGGTTTACTAAAGCTGGTGAGACATCCAAGCATGCTGACCAGCAGGGCCTGGCTAAATGTAGCAAATGGCGGGGTTCCCATTGGAAGAACTCCCACCAAAGAAATATCATTTGGAAGGATGGAACTTAATAAACTTCTTACATAAAGTACATAGAAGAAGTCAATAAACTAAAGTTAAAAAAACATTCCGTTCGCCTTAATTTCCTGGGACCCTACCGCTAACATTTCATTTTCCAGGATCGATACCAGATTAAAATAAAATACATACGTACCAGCTTTCCCTAGAAATGTATTTATTTTTTGCTGGAAAATTTTCATATTTTCTTAGTATTGGACAATTATCTGCATGGAATATGTAATTCTTACCATCTACTTTTATTTCTTAGTTAGGCTTTAGTGAATATGTATTGAAGTAGAGTATTGAAAATGTAAATGTGTCTTATAAAGACACAGTAAACATGACATGATGGGGATTGTAATGCTGCAAGGTCCACAGAAACAGGTCGCATGCTACCTGCAAGGAGGTACCAGCTCAGCAGCAAATTGTCTATAGAAAATATTTTAAAATCTTTGTAGCTATGACAATTTAATCTTTTTTCATTGTCCGTTCACCTGTCAAATACAGTTCTGTGATCCCATGTATAAATAAGAGAGGGATCAACTAACGTACACTCCAGTTTATTTTACCTCTGAGTGCAATTTACAGGCACACTATCATTTTGGGAAGGCAAACTGATACACTTTATGTTAACACAGAGCACAACCCTGCCTCAGCTTCATCAGAACATGATAGTTACACTTTTATATAAAGTCATCTGTGGTCCATGTAAAGATCAAACAATACAACTTAACATTGTGGGGCTATAGTTACCAACAGCAACAGGTACCTCTGGGTACCCCAACACCTGTTCTGGTCTTTAGTGTGGTGATATTGCTGCAATTGAGCACTGCTGCATTCCACCCACATGAGTCGTGTGTTTGCAGTACATAGGCGGCTGCTTTAGGATTCAGTCTCAGTCCTCTCTGTCCTCCTTCTGTCTGAAAAATGTCTCTCCCTCCCTCTCAGACTTGTTGCTTCTCATCATCTTCTCTGATTCCTGGGGAGGAGCGGGAGCACACGCCTTTGTAATGAGGTACCAGAGCAGCCTCACTCACATCTAAGGCCTGTCTGATCCCAGATGAGAGAGGTGGGAACAACAGGAGTTAGATGAGACAACTCAACAGAGTGTCACATAGGCCTCAAACAGACTGCTGAACTATACTGGCGCTGCCTGCTCCAGACTGCGCTTCAGGAGTGTCAGGAAAAATAGAGGGATGGGAGCAGTGCAGCTTACTTAGGCTTTGGGTACCACTTGTAGTGATATGAGTGACAGCATTTATTTTAGCCTCAGTGACTGTGTGCAGAACACTAGCCAGTCTTCTTGGTGTAAGTAACAATACATGGTCCAGCCTGTGTTTCTGTAGGTAATTGTTACAAAACTCAATGTGTGTCTGATGACAGCAAGCGCAGTAATTTGTCAGCATGGCCTCACACATCATTTTGGCTGCATTCCTTCTCTTATGCCCCCTCCACAGTACAGGCCACAGGTGCAGCTTGGCACTGTCTAACACAGACTCCTGCCTGGAGCTAGAATGGGTCTCCGTAGGTTCCCAGCATCCCTAGGGGAAGGCGGGGGGAGGCTGGATGCAGGGCACAGGACATTGCAGACGCTGCCACTTTTCATTCTAATCAGAGGCTCAGTAATTAGAGCTTAAGGATGGAGAGCCACGGAGAGCCTGTAAAACCATTGTAACAGATGTTTAGTGAGAGGAGGGAATGTGTGGGGGACACATGGGTACTAACCTCCATTATGTGACAAGGTAAGGATAAAACCCAACATAGAGGCTAGCTTTTATTCCTATTCTAAGTTAACCCATTATCTGCCAGCTGGGTATCCAATCCAAGAGAGCCATGTGGATGACTATTCTCACACCGTGAGGCTGTATTTCCAGGAAGGATACACTGGATGTGTAGGAATAGATTATTCTGTACATGTACTTTCCAATAATATAGGTCCAGGGCAAGGGCCACACAATGCATCTCACAAGATATAAAAAGACCGCTTTAATGCTGCTAAGTGCATCATGTAGACATTAGAGTGCACTCCCTTCTGTTAAGGCTTTGAAAGGCTTATCTCTGGTGAGCTGAAAAGGCTATATATATTAGCTATAAAAGCATTTTGAAGGCATGAAGAGTAGTGTAAAGCAGGAATCTTACAGGCCATGGATGGCTGGATACAAAGGAGTGGGATGTTGAGGTAAAGAAGTTATGGCCGGAATAATACCAAATTATACTCATTACCAAAGATGTGTCTGGTCTGGATAGGGCAGAAAAAGAGTAACTAACTGCAATCTTTGTACATCTCAAGAACTAACCTCCCTACCACAAAAAGTACTTCACATCAATGACTATTTTTCTTTTGAATTTCCTCTTTGTCTTTTGCATGGAGTTCTGTATCGGAGATCAGGTCACATGTTTGATGTTAGACTAGGATCCATCTACTGATATCTGGCAGTAGCGATCAACTGAACAAGGGCTGTAAACATCCCTGTAGTGCAAATTATGTAACAAAACAGAAAGAAGATCAGTACCAAAGAGCACTGAAGACAGCAATGCCATAGCCAATTATTACATTATAGCCTATTGGAAGTGAGAGATGTACAAAAATAACATTATTTGAAAGTCACAATGCTATTAAGACTTTGTACCATTGTACATTTTCCCCAGGAGTCCATTTGAGTGTCTGCATTAATGGAAAAATTTTGCCCTAGGTATAGCCAAGATGAATTTTTCCTTAAAGGGAAATGACAGATAAAATGCAAGTTACGTCTATAAAACTGAGTATTTTACAATATTAAGGAACAAATGTAAGGGTTATTAAACTTAGGTTATGGCCATCGTGTAGCTTCTCAATCCGTCCAGTCCACAGCTCTGTTGACCAGCACTGGATGTATTGTGTCCTGCCCTGTAAGTTGCAGCAGCTGCTTTGATATATATATATATATATATATACATACATACATACATACAGGTGCACACTGAAGGGGGTTCCCTGCTGCCCAGAACCCCCTTCCTCCCACTGCATGATCACATTTTGTGATCTGCCAGTACATCATAAAATAATCCTAGATTGATGTACTGCATGTGACTTAGCCCTGTCTCCTGTCCGCACTTCCCCTGTGGCAGAAGCATCAGCTGTTTATTAGACAAGGGACAAAAACAAACTCCACCTCCCACAAATCCGCAATGTAGTCTCTAATTGTACTGAGCTCACATGATGGCTCTGGCCCCGATTGGCTCTGGAGTAGTCAGGTGACAAGCTGGAGAGACTTAGCATAGTAGTTACTCAGATCCTTCACAGAGCAGAACATGGTGGAGAGTAGAGGTATATTGTGAAGATAGGAATACCCTTCATTCAGTAGTTAACAGCTAACACACAGATGGCAACCCCTGCATTGTACCCCAAATCCAGTCTGTACCACGTCCTTTGGGAGTCTGCCCTAGTCTGGGCCTTGTTCCTGCCTCCACTAACATTTGCATGTATGCATACTTGCCTACTTTCAGGTAGACATGTTCACTGACCCCTGTGTTCTGGTTTTGGTTTTAGATCTGGATTAACTTCGTATTTTGGTTTTGGCAAAACCGCCCTTGCGTGTTTTGGTTTTGGAACCTGATTTTTTTTTTCCCTAAAATCCCTTTTCTTTTTTGCTAAAATCACATTTTTTTTTTTCCCCCCTTACATTATTATTAACCTCAATAACACTAATTTCAAGTCTTTTGCAGTCAATTTTGACCATCTCACAGGTCACAATATTATTTTCATACAGTTTCAAACAAAGACTGCAGCGACCTGGCTGGATGATAAGCGACAGAGCAATGACACAAACACGTGGCAGTTCCTAGCACATCTAGGAAACATTGGCACACAGCAGTGGCAGAAAAGAAAAGTGGTGCAAGATGAAATTGTCCTTGGATCATGAAACCAGTTATGGTTCATTTCATTGCTCCACCCGTTTCTTGGATAACTGCGGTAATTCTACAGCTAATACATGGCAATGAGCGCTGACCCCCCGGAATGTGTGCTTTTATCAGACCCAGACAAAGCACTAAAAATAGCCATTGTAATTCACAGCAAAAAGCAAGTTCACCACTGAGCTTCGAATCAGCCCCAATTCCCACAAAATTATAATATACCGTATATACTCGAGTATAAGTCGACCCGAATATAAGCCGAGGCACCTAATTTTACTACATAAAACTGGGAAAACTTATTGACTCGAGTATAAGCCTAGGGTGGAAAAGAGCGCTAATTTAAAAACCTAAATAAAAATGATAGGTTCAATCTATGAAATCATTTTTAGCTAAACCATAAATAACAGTAGATGACAAGGAACATTCATAAATGATTATAAAATAATTGGCATTGGGTACAACCTAACCTAAATAAAGGGGTATATAAGGGGTAGATGTATGAACATGGTGGCTGTATTGTTTGTTCATTATGTAATTGCACTGTAAATTTAAAAAAAAAAAAAGGGGAGAGAGAGAGAGAGAGAGGATTTTTTTTCACTTACCCGGCAGTGGAACGCATATGCGTTCCAACAACAGGAAGTTCGGCATTTGGAACGCAAGTTTGCGTTCCAAATGCCGAACTTCCTGTTGTTGGAACGCATATGCAGAAGTTGAAGCCGAGGAACCGGACACCAGGTAAGTTCACCCGTGTATAAGCCGAGTGCCCTTTTTCAGCATACAAAAGTATGCTGAAAAACTCGGCTTATACATGAGTATATACGGTAGTTAGGTACCTTTGACATAAAGTGCAGATCACAAACACTTAATGAAACAGCAGCAAAATAGAAGGTAATCTTAAGTCTAATTAAGGAAATCACTTGACTCAAGCTAGCAGTGTCTGAATTCACTTCACAAGTGACTACTTCGAATTGTTTCAGCACCTTGCACAACACGGTGGTTTGTGGAGTAAACGTGGATGGCTTTTCGCTGTTCCTCCATCCGCAGAAGCATATACAGGGTGGAATTCCACCTTGTTACCACCTCTTGCTTCAGTTGGTGGCAGGGCAAATTAAATTAGCCATCACTGTCCTACACGTTGCTGCAGAATGACGGAAATGTCCATATATTTTATGGGCCACAGACAGCATCTCCTGCACGTTCCTGTCATTTGTTAAAAAGCTCTGCACCACCAAGTTTATTGGGTGAGCAAAACAGGGAATGTGAGGGAAACCACCCAGCTGTAATGCTCTGACAATATTGGTTGCGTTATCAGAAAAGACATATCCTGAGGAGAGTCCAAGCGGGTTAAGTCATGTTGCAATGACATCCCTTAGTTTTTGTAACAGATTGTCAGCTGTATGCCTCTTAGTGAAGCCGGTGATACACAGTGTAGCCTGCCTCTGACAAATGTGATGTACTTTGGTACATGCTGCTGCTGTAACTGATTGTGAAGGCAAATCACCAACCCAGTGGGCTGTCATAGTCATGTAATCTTTAGTTTGCCCAGTTCCACTAGTCCACATATCTGTGGTTAAGTGTACAGTGGGTAGAGCATTTTGTAGCCCAATAATTACATTTTTACGAACCTTCTGGTAGAGGTGAGGAATAGCTTTTCTACTGAAATGGTGTTGTGATGGAATTTGGTTACAGGGACACAAGACATCAAGTAATTGTCTAAAACCAGTTTCATTAATAGTGGATACTGGACGCAAATCTAATACAAGCAAAGTCGCCATGGCGTCTATGAACCGCTTTGCAACTGGGTGACAGCTTTCATACTTACTTCCTCTTACAAAGGATTGTTTAACAGTCAATTGTTGTAAACTACTAGTAGTCTTCTTCTTGGTCTGTTTCTGGGATGAAGATTCACCCCCAGCAGCAGCAGTGGGACTAACGCTCAAGAATTCTTCTGAGGGATCCAGGATAGTGGAGGAGTCATCTAGGCTTACCAACATGGATGCAGGACTAACTCCGATCGCTAGTGAGGCTATTGATAAGGACGGTGTTGTGGGGGTAGATTGCAGGCGTCTGAATGTAGGTGAGAGAAGGGACGTAGCTGATGATGGACGGCTTATTGTTATTTTTTTAGCAAAAGTTTTAGATTTTCCCAACAGGTTGCCATGAGCTCGCTTCAAATGGCGTAACATGGATGAGGTAGATGGTTAAGGTCCCTACCTCTACTGACTGTGGCTTTACAAATGCTACAAATGGCTAGACAACTGCTGTCAGGATTTGGATAAAAATAATTCCTTACATAAGAGGTGGATATTTTGGTCTTACGTCCAGGCATGACAATGGTCCTCTTCTTATCACATGCAAGAACTGCTTCCACCGGTGCAGGACTTACACAAACAACATCATCCTCATCAACATCCTCACTATCGCCCTTGTCGGCTACACAAATATCCCCCTCATCGTGTTGCAATTCCAAAGTGGCATCCTAAATTTGTGTATCACTGGCTACACTCGGGCTGTTCAGGAACATATCTGCAGAAATGCTGAAAGGGGCCTATCAGAATGGTAAGGATTATACATAGCAATCGTGGATAGACTCTCCTCAGGGATTTGTGTCATTTCTGAATCTGAACATACATTTTCCTCTAATGCCTTATTGTTTTCTTCCAGCTTGGCTTTTACATCTAAAAGTATTTTGACACCACTTTTGGAATCTGAATGACAAGGTCTTGCTTGGTCATGACTGACCTTACAAGAAGATGCCTCAGTGACAGTTGCAGAACTAGCACTTATAGAGAAAGGTGAAGGCCTCATTTTTTTCTTGCCAATGCGTGTGTAGAATGGCATGTTGACAATTTTTTTTTCTGCAGATAACTTTGCCTGGATTACAGGTCTTTTTCTCTTGACCAAGGTAAAAGGTGTTTTTTTACTTTTTGGTTACCCTGACTTACAAACACTAGGCTCTTTAACTTAGGCTTTACTATATGACATAGAGGGATTACTATCATCCTAACTGGTGCCAGCAGCTGCTTGGTGCTCCTGCTCATCTGTGTACTGCTCTGAATCCAATTTGACTGCAAATTTATAAGATGAAGCCTGCAAGCCTTAGTATTTGTATTTCAGCAATGACAATTAGCAATGGAGCGCTCTTCTTTGTGTGTAACCTATATAATACGATACAATTTGACTGCAGATTTACACCAAGCCTGCCAGCCCTAGAATTTGTATTTCACCAATGACAATTAGCAATGGACCAATGGAGCTCTCCTCTTTGTGTGTTACCTATATAACACTGTACATTATGGGACTGCAGATTTAGAAGACCAAGCCTGCCAAACCTATTAATTCTTTTTCAGCAATGACTATTAGCAATGGAGCTCTCCTGAATGTCACTGTAGACTTTGAAGAACAGTGCTACCCCTCCTCTTTCTATTCTTCTTATGACGCTGCCTAACTGCTTTATAGACTACCAAGAACTGTGCTATCCCTTCTGTGTACGTCTGTGAAATGGCGCTGGATCGCCGTGGAGGGCGGTACTTATAGAATACAAAAATCGTGAGATCTGAGACCCGACAACGTAACAATGACGTTTTGCCTCGTTTTCATTTCTGAGGACACGCGAAAGTACCGAGCCAGCTCGGCTCTCAGATCTGCTAAGTTCGGGTGTGTTCGGTTCTTGAGGTACCGAGCCTAAGCATCTCTAATATAGATAGTATGCATACATATAATCCAATATTATAAGTGGAAGTGCAAGCCCAAATCTCCTCGGCAGAGAGGTGACGTGGTTAACCCTTACCACGCAGGGCCAGTACCGCTGAGACTGTGAAGTGTTGTTCTCCAGCCTCAGTGAGATTGACTTGCAGGAATAATTGCAGGAATAAGAGATTTTACGTGGCTGTTAAAAAAATCATCCTTGGTGCCACGTTTTCACGCATGGTTCCCTGAGTATTACACGTCCTGTCCAGTGCAGATTACTATTCATGTGCTAAATTCAGCATTTTGAAGTAATGTAATCCTAAGTTAAAGGGCTTTCACTGCTTGTACCCATGATGACAACAAATCAGTAAGGGAGCAATAAATAGGCATAAAGGAGACCGATATGTAAGTAAGGTAATTGAATCTGTGCATGTTTACATTGGTACCCACTGTCTGGTCTGTGTTTTTGGTTGTGTGTATTTGGAATGAATCTTTTGACAGTATTCTTAAATAACCCTCTGTAAAACGCTAATCATTTCAGCCCGTCTGAATACAAAGACTAGCGACGATGTAAGGGTCTGGGTTACGGGGAATATAAGTGCAGACTGTAGAAATAAATTAAAAGAAAATCTCAGCATTTCCGCTCTGTTTATTCTCACATCCATGCATTGAGACACTTTGGTGCACCAGAGCACTCAGCAGGAAAAATAGCATTACTGCATACACAGTTCACTTGCAGTAAAATGTCACTCTGAGTTTCTCAATGTTGTCTTATTGTTTATGCATATTTATAAAACAGAAGAGGTTAAGCTGTGTTGAGTTTCTTTTTCTGCGCGCTGCTGCCAAAGGCATTAGTATTATTTGCCACAGAAAGGGGCTATTTAGATCCTGTGCTATAAGGACTCTGAAAGCCAGTAAGTAGAGGATAGTCTGGCTTATCAAATACCTTGCTGAGTAAATGGGTATTCAGATATGCCAGGAGAACATTCACGCAGCGAGATGCACAAAAAGAACCCAATGCTATTTACTTCTAGCTATAAGTGTAATGTGGGGTTTTTTTTTATATCTTTTCTTATTTTTTACAAAGTGTACAGAAAATAGGGTTTTGTACATTGAGAAATAAACAGGAATTATAGACGTTGAAAAAGAGATGTGTCGCAATAAACCCAGTCTTGGTGCTATTCCCGATTTATAAGTACGAATTCTGCAAATTAATTCTATGTATGCTCAAAGAAGCCCCTTCTGTGTCCCTCCTTGCACTGGTACAGGAAACGGCCTGTAAATAACTGCCTCTCTACAAAACATCAGCTGGGACATCAGCACAGGGTTATAATTATTATTATTATTAATTTGTATTTATAAGGCGCCACAAGGCGTCCGCAGCGCTGTACAGAGACAAACAAATTACAATACAATGGGAGACAGCACAGTACAGTAAACAGTAAGCACAGCAACTCGGTAAGCTCAATGCACACCTAGAGAGGGCGGGGAAGGGGGAGGGAGGATCCGCAAACGACGGGGCCCAAGTAGGAGAGCGCGGAAGACAGGGAGATCCCCAGGGGAAAGGAGGGAGCGAGAGTGGACGTGGGGTGGAGGACCCTCGAGGAGGAGGGCTAAGTAGCTGGAGAGCAGAGTTAGAAGTGGTGGAAACAGGAGGAGAGATGGCCCTGCTCAGAGGAGCGTGCAGTCTAAGGGGAGGGGTGGACAGACAGAGACGCAGGGGAGAGAAGGAGAGTAGGGGGACGGAGGCAGAAGATAAGGTAGGAAGTTAAGTGGGAGACAGAAAGGCTTTAAGAAAAAGGTGGGTTTTTAGGGCCCGTTTGAAACTGGACAGATTAGGGGGAGTTCTGATGGAGTGTGGGAGCTTGTTCCAGTGGAGGGGGGCAGCGCGGGCGAAGTCTTGGATACGCGCGTGGGAGGAGGTTATAAGGGGGACGAGAGGCGACGGTCAGAGGCAGAATGGAGAGGGCGTGATGGAGCATGAATAGAGAGGAGGGTGGAGATGTAGGGCGCAGTGGAGTTGGCGAGGGCCTTGTAGGTGAGTATGAGGAGCTTAAAAAGGATTCTGAAGGGGAATGGGAGCCAGTGAAGGGCTAGGTAGAGGGGGGAGACAGAAGAGGAGCGGCGAGAAAGGAAAATAAGCCTAGCGGCAGCGTTAAGATCAGATCGAAGGGGATCGAAATGAAAGTGGGGGAGGCCAGTGAGGAGGGGGTTGCAGTAGTCCAGGCGGGAGATGATCAGAGAGTGGATAAGGCATTTGGTTGCATCTTGGGAGAGGAAGGGCCAAATGCGAGCGATGTTACTCAGCTGGAAGCGGCAGGATTTAGCAAGAGAGAGGATGTGGGGGCCAAAGGAGAGAGAGGAGTCGAGGATGACACCAAGGCAACAAAGTTGGGGGACAGGGGAGATAGAGGTGTTGTCGACAGTGATGGAGAGGTCAGAAGGGGATGAGGTATGAGAGGGAGGAAAAACTATGAGCTCAGTTTTGGCAAGGTTAAGTTTGAGGAATCAAGAGGACATTCAGGAGGAGATGGCAGAGAGGCAGGCGGACACCCTAGAGAGGAGGGAGGGAGAGAGATCAGGAGAGGAGAGGTATAGTTGAGTGTCGTCAGCGTAAAGGTGGTAGCTGAAGCCGAAGGAGCTGATGAGTTCACCCAGGGAGGAGGTGTATAGAGAGAAGAGTAAGGGTCCCAGAACAGAGCCCTGAGGGACCCCGACTGGAAGGGTGGACGGGGGGAAAGAGACCCAGAGGTGGTGACAGAGAAGGATCGGTGAGTAAGGTAAGAGGTGAACCAGGACAGGACTGGGCTGGAGAGGCCGAAAGACTGGAGGGTGTGAAGGAGGAGGGGGTGGTCAACGGTGTCAAAGGCTGCAGAGAGGTCAAGGAGGATGAGAAGGGAGAAATGGCCCCTGGCTTTAGCAGAGAGGAGGTTATCGGTGACTTTAGCCAGGGCAGTTTCAGTGGAGTGGAGGGGGCGGAAACCAGACTGGAGAGGATCAAGGAGGGAGTATTCAGAAAGGTAGGAGGTGAGACGGCTGCAGACGAGCCTCTCGAGAATTTTGGAGGCAAAAGGGAGAAGAGATATGGGGCGATAGTTCGAGAGAGAAGTGGGGTCGAGATTAGGTTTCTTAAGAATGGGGGATACGAGAGCATGTTTGAAGGAGGAGGGGAAGATGCCAGTGGAGAGGGAGGGATTAAAGAGGTGAGCGAGGTGGGAGCAGGTGGTGGGGGAAAGGGAGCGAAGAAGGTGGGAGGGGATGGGATCCAGGGGACAGGTAGTGGGAGGGGGGGAGGATGAAATGAGAGAGTGGACTTCCTTGCCGGTGGTGGGAAGGAAGGAGTGGAGGGGAAGGTGGTTGGGGGGGGAGGACGGAAGAGTGGGAGGGGTGGAGGAGAGAGTGGAGGAGGAGATTTCAAGTCGGATGGCCTCGATTTTAGAGGAGAAGAAGGAGGCGAAATCTGAGGCAGTCAGGGAGGAGGGAGGGGGGGGAGGGGAGGGGGCCAGGAGAGTGCTGAAGGTGGCGAAGAGGCGGTGGGGGTTAGAGGACTGGGAAGAGATTAGGGATTTAAAAAAAGATTGTTTAGCGAGTGAGAGGGCAGAGCTGTAGGATGAAAGGATAATGTGCAATGTTGGCTGTGTACAATATTCTGATGTCCATATATAACAGTCTGTAATATTTATTGTGTGTCTGTATATATATATATATATATATATATATATATACACACACAAGTTAACCCGTGCATGATACTCATGCATTCTAGTCAAATCAAGCTACTTAAGGTGTTAAAAAGGTTCTTGTCATGCATTTGGGCCATAGCCCAGGCCTCAACCACCAACCACTCCCCACTGTCACCCCCGGCAACCACCAACCACTCCCAACTGTCACTTCTCCTTCAAGAAATATATATATATTTTTTTTAAATCTTTATAAACACTTTTAACAATTAACAAATTAAATTAACAAATTAAAAACATCTTAGTATACCAAATTTTCAGCCCTTTCTGAGTTGTTTTTTTCCACACACACTAAGAATTTAGTAGGTCAGTGTATAACTCTGCCCAGCAGGTGGCGCTGCAACTCGGTTTTATTTTTTCCACATACACACAGACACACACAGACAGACTAACACACGCCACTAGACATTTATGTATTAGATATATAATTATAGAGAGAGAGATTATACACATACACACAGCTGTCCTTGATAAAATGTGCCACAGGTGCACCAAGACGGACACTGGATATTCTGGGACATAAACTATCATGAGCTCTGTTCCATCAGTACCAGCACGAGAGGAGTATATTTTGAAATAATTATGCGGCTGAATTGTCTTTTCTTTTAACTTGCTGTTGTTTCATTTCTTACTCCAAAAGCAATAGTAAAGTTTATTGTTATACGGAGTGCTGGTTTCCATTTCCATTTCTGGTTTCTATTGAACCTTGCACCCAAATATATATATATATATATTATATTTAGAGATGTTCACTGACCCTCATGTTTTGGTATTGGATCTGGATTAAATTTGTGTGTTTTGGTTTTGAATCCCTATTTATTTCTAAAATCCCTATTTTTTTTTCTTCTAAAATCACATAATTTATATATATAATATATATATATTTTTTTTTTATTTAGGAGGTGCCAAAAAGGTCTAATATACCTTTTCAGCATCGTGTTTTGTAGGGTCGTATTTTGTTTATAGAGCCACAAAGGGTCGGCAGCAAAATCATCGTACGTCTGATTTTCCAGTAGAGGCAGTGAGTTTCTGTTCTCACTTCGCTCTACTTATAAAACAAGCTTTGCAATTTGGGAGGAATAGATAAAAAGATTTTATTAGTGTGTTTTAATCTATGTGTGCTTTTTATTAGAAAGGGTATCTTTGTCTATTGACTACAACCATTTTTATCTTATGAATGGAGTCTTATGAACATTAAAAACATGTATGATTTTGGCTTTTTTTAATTAATAAATCCTTATTTATTATCCATTGGTCAAGGTTTATAATATGCAATTTTGTATATTTGCTTTTATTCTGTATATATATCGTATATAACATTTAACTCAGCCCATATTGTCTAAAAGAAATGTTAGTAAATTACTGGCATGTATAAAAAGCCAGACACAAGTCCCCCCCCCCTCCCCCCCCCAAAAAAAAAACATAGATCACAAATGTTACCAAGACTGAGGAATGAAAAGTCCAGAGGGACTAGAACCCAGCATGCAGCCACACTCTAAAAGGAAAGGCGGCTCATTAACATATTCTGTACTTCAGTTACAGTGCGCACTGGATATAGATATATATATTATATATATATATATATATATATATATATATATATATATATATATATATATACACACACCGCATTATAATCAGCCAGGTATGTTAAAAAAAAAAAAAAAAGGTGCTGTAGGAGGGAGGTACATATAAAATAAAATGCAATATAAAGTGAGGTTTGTTTTTTGTTGCATTATTTTGATTATTTAAGATTTATCATGTATAATAAAGTATTGCTGGGTTAGGCAACACTAAAATAGCCTCTTTTTTATATTGAAAAATATATATTGTACCGAAAACTGCCCTTTAAGGATGGGCTGCTACTTATGGGCCAGTGCTGTGTGCTTCCCCTCTGGGCTAAAATCTGCCAGCCCTCCCCTGTACAGGGCAGTTCAAAAACGGAAACAAATTGCAATAAAATCATTACATCTGAAAAAGTTCAAGAACATTGTGCAACTAGGAAGGGGAAGGAGGAGAGGAGGGACATGAACTAAAGCAGGTTGAACCTGTGCCCAGCAGTATGGGCGTAACTAACAGGATCAGTGCAGTGATGGAGATGGAAAGGCAGGGGAGAGGAGGAGATCCAAGGGCAGGGGACGAGTGTCAAGGTGCAAAATTAGGCTGGGAGCCAAAGGCAAAGGTAAACAGGTGGAGGAGGATGAGAGGGTTAGAGGGCCCTGCTCGCAGAGGCTTACAATCTAAAGGGAGGGGAAGACTCACAGGAAATACAATGTGGTGAGTCAGAGTGAGGAGACAAGAACTCTGAAGGGAGACATGAACAAGAGGGCAGAATGTGGAGGGAGGAACAAAGAGGGAGAGGTGAACCATGATTGGTGAAGAAGGATCATGAAGGGATGAGGAGGAGCCAGTTAGACAGAGGAAGGGGTTGACTTTCCTGAACAGATGGATTTTGAGGTATCTCTTGATTATGGGATAGCCTGATGGAGCGAGAGAGATCGTTCCAGAGAAGAGGAACAGCATGAGAGAAATCTCGAATGCGAAAGTGAGACGCGGTAATCTGATGGGAGGTGAGGCAGCGGTCATTGGCTGACGGTAGAGGGCGAGAGGGATTATGATGAGGTTGGAGACGTAAGAAGCAGTGGCGTTAGAGAGGGCTTTGTAGGTGAGGGAGGTTTCTATAGCAGAGAGGGGGCCAGTGCAGTGCTTGACAGAGAGGGGAAGCAGAAGTAGACGGACAAGAGAGGAAGATTAGTCGGGATGCAGCCTTCAGTATGGACTGACCTCATAAGACAAGAACAGGGGAGGCCAGTAACCAGGAGGTTGCATTAATCAAGACAAGAGATGATCAGAGAAAAGGATGAGCATATTGATGATATCAATGGAGAGGAAGGGAGTGATACCGGAAATGTTGCGGAGATGGAAACGGCAGGATTGGGTAAACGATTTTTATGTGGGGGGTGAAAGAAAGAGAGGAGTCAATGATGAGACCCAGGCATCGAAGTTGGGGAAAATAGGAGATGATGACATTGCCAAAAGTAATGGAGAGGATGGGAGGGGAGGAGTCTCTTAAGGCAGGAAAGACTATAAGTTCAGATTTGGCCATATTGTTTTTAAGGAAGTATTGGGACATCCAGGAGGAGATGGAGAAGAGCCATAAGGACACCTGAGGTAGGAAGGAAGGGGAGAGGTCAGGAGAAAAGAGGTAGATTTGGGTGTCATCAGCACAGAGGTGGTACTGGAGGCTGAAGGAACTAATAAGTTTACCAAATGAAGAGATGTACAAAGATAAAGGCAGAGGGACTCATATGGGAAGTGATCAATTATGATGAAGGCGGCAGATTACATTATATATATATATATATATATATATATATATATATATATATATGATCTCATGCTGTGAAATACAAGAATAGGAACATACCTCTTGTTCTACATAATCTTACCTATCAATTATCAATGTCAATTTATTTCCCTAAAGGTTTTGTAAAGCCTTGTTTATTCCCTATAAAAGTTTGCTGTCTCCTTACATCCACAGATATAGGTCCAGGTCTGTCCTTGGAACAATATGCAAATGAACAGTAAAACAAGGTAGAATAGTTCAGTACATATAATCTTATTGTGACCCCGAGGTCTATCAATGTATACATTTATATGTTGTAGTCCAAGGGTTAATATATTTAGTCTCTTTTATTAGAGGCATCCCACGTGCCCGCACATCTGCTAAATTAAATTAGACAATTAGAGAGAGCTTTTAATTTATGCCAGTCTGGCTGCTACCACATCCGCTGGGCAACATCAGAAGCAGTTTATCGAGTTTATAATTTACTCTGCCACAGAAAGGGAAAGGAGAGGAGGGGGTTTGGCACAGGAACTGCTGCTGCCTGTGCCGTGTATACATATAGTATTTTACCAGTGTGTGTTTGAGATTGAAGGTCTGAAATAAGCACTGCCTGTGTTTTCCATACATCCGACATTATATATACAAAGGTAGAATGTGAGATTGAAGTACTGAGATAATCATTGCCTCTACTGTGTATATGAATAATATTATAGCGATAAGTATATGTGTGAGCACAATTGAAGGACTGAGATAATCAATGCCTCTGTTATGTACAAATTCTATTACAGCAGAATGTCCATGTGTGCCTGAGGTAAGCTACATACCTCCCAATTGTCCCGATTTAGGCTGGGTACACAGTACGGGGTTTTCAAACGATTATTGGGTCAATCACCTGATAAACAACTGTTCTGCCCGATAATACATTAGTGTGTACATTGCACCAATGAGCGACTGTCGCTCCAAAGCACATTGTATCATTGCTTTATAAATTGAAAATTTAGAATTTGGTGATGGAACGATGTTGTTCCAATCCTGCAGTGTGTATGCCCTCACAATCAGGATCTCCATAGAGCTTACAGAGTCACGATCTTTTTAGCCAATGGTTATGACATATGAAGAGCACAGATCTGAAGGTAAATCTTCTAAAACGTGTATAGAGTGTACATGAATCTGCATGCTTATAGGGACTTTTTTTTATTTTATCAATCGTTGTAGATAACACATCGGGAGAACAATTCTGTAGTGTGTACCTAGCCTTAGGCAGGACAGTCTACTAGCAACTAGAATTGTTGCAATGCATTTATAAAGAAACGTAAAGCAGACATGACATGCAACTACACAATAAACAGATATATGAACAGGCAACAACATATAACTCATACCTCCCAACTACCCAGATTTTGGCTGCACAAGGGGGGGTTAACCAAAATTGGATGGAGTTTTATAGAAATTTGCGTTATTTGTTGGTGGGGTTTTCATTGGAATGGGACAGGACCTATTTTGCTCCCGATTTCATGATTCTAAATGTTGGGAGGTATATATATAATTAAATATGTTACATTTACTGTGAACTAAAGCTATCTATTTTTTTTTTAATTAATTTTTTCCCCAGGCCAGGATGAAGTTTACCATATACTGGGCTGGTACAAATATTCATGACTATAATGAGAATATAAAAATCCCCTATACTTGCATGAACATGAGAAATGTCATGTGACATCATCAAACTATATGATATGTTCCAACAGAGCCGGCTCCTCATTGACTTTGAATGATCACATGATATTGGTGCCCTCATACAAGCAGCGAATTTTAAATATTGCAGGAAGTACCATACAAAGAGGGGGAAGAGCTCAGCTATAGATCTAATTCTTATTTAAGCAAGAATTGTGTATGTGTGCTTATAACTGTACTTCACAATTGCAGATTTGAAAAAAATAATTATGCGTCCGGAGTAAAAAGCCTATCAGGCCCACTTTACAGGGTAACTATCCCCGTTTCACAACGGAAGCAACCATTTTGTGTGCTGAACTAGGAACCAGTGACATCACTGAAGCACAATTCTCATGGAAATTGGTCCAGTCTACAATTAAATATATACTGTGTTCTGTCTCCATTTATTCCTCTATTCCTTCACTTAAAGGTCTGGTGAAGGAAAGAATTGCATATAATGCTAGTTGTCCATATGAGCTTTGGGGGTATATTTACTAAACTGCGGGTTTGAAAAAGTGGATATGTTGCCAATGGCAACCAATCAGATTCTAGCTGTCATTTTGTAGAATGCACTAAATAAATGACAGCTAGAATCTGATTGGTTGCTATAGGAAACATCTCCACTTTTTCAAACTTGCAGTTTAGTGAATATAGCCCTTGGTGTTTGTGACTCTATTACATCACCGGATAATTTCAAAATAACCACAAATGGATGAGGGATGTTTATTGAGGAATTACGAAGGACAGATGGATTTAGGACAACACACCTCTGAAATCTAGACATGTGAAATACTCCCAGGCAGCCAGTTAACATGCATATAATTTTTATTACAAAACAAAATGAAATTCCTCTTGTACAGTGGCCTACAAAATTGTTTCACCACTTCAACATTTTTTTAAGAACTTTTTACTTCAGGGTAGGAACTAATTAAATAGGAATTAATCATTCTGATCTACACAACCTACTTAACTAGTTCACAGGAGAAAATAATTAGTTTAGTAAATCATTATAGATCAACACTGAGGTATCTTAATTGAACAACTGCTCGAGCCCTTTGCTCTGCTAAACCTAAATTAGTTCAGGTGCACAAAATTACCTCAACAAGTCACGCAATTAAGTGAAGGTGTTCTATGGAGTAATTTGTCACATGTAAGAAAGACAATCTCGATATCCCATCATCTCATGATTAATGTAAACTATAAGTCAGGCTAAACAGAGCAGTATTTTAGCAAAGTAATGGAAAAGATAATTTTATTGAAATGAATAGTACTAAAGAGGCAGGAGGCCGAACATCTCTATGCGCACTTCTCGGTTACAAGGGCATCTCCTACGGAGGGTATGTGTGCACTTTGATGAGCCCAGAGAGGACTATCCAAGTGCAGTGGTACAGAGCCAAGGGGCTTTGCGATGCACGTCATCTGCATACCATGGTAAGCTCAGAAGAGTTCCAATGTACTACTTATGTTGACCACTTGGTCATTTGTCTCAATTGCTGAACAACCAATCTTTGTGAACCTTCCTGAGACACATTTTACGGGCTTCACTGGGTACAGTAATATGGTAGTATGGTTGAAAATTATCACATTGACTAGACAAATTTGCATATATACCAAAGAAGAAGTCTAGTGGTGCAGGAAAAGTAGACTCTCTCTATAGTGAAACCAGTTATCATCATCAGCTATTTAAAAAACGCCCCTAATTCCTCAGCGCTGTACAGAGAACTCACTCACATCAGTCCCTACCCCATTGGTGCTTACAGTCTAAATTCCCTAACACACACACAGAGAAAGAGAGACTAAGGTCAATTTAATAGCAGGCAAATAACCTATTAGTATGTTTTTGGCGTGTGGGAGGAAACAGGAGCACCCGAAGGCAACCCACGCAAACAGTGGGAGAACATACAAAGTTAACTCCAATTCTGATTACCTCCAAAACGTCTTTATAAGTATACTTAAAATTGATACTATTAGCGCTTATATATAAAGCATTTTATAGTTATGGGTCCTTTCAAGAAAAGATTGAATTATGGAGACTGAGTTGTTTTCAAAGGAACTGAAGGATGGAAAATTTAGATCATGAATGGTATAAAAAGTCCAGCTGCTAAATAAATGAATACAGCTGTTCGTTAAAGGACAACTAAACGCAAAAAGGAAAATGTTCACCATGAAACTAATTACAAGATCAGCAAAGTAAATCTGGCAGCATGTAAACTAACTGCAATTATGTCAGCTAGTGCAGATCATACAATACGTGTTTAAATTTACATGAACTGAAAATACATTTCTATGGCTAAAATACAAATCTTGTAGTCTTCTCCTGAAGTTCCACTGCAGTTTTCTTCCCTCTGTTAATGGTGCTGTATAGGACAAGCAGCTCAAACAACAAAACATTGCATGCCAGTTAATCTTACTGTGACATCACTGGAAATGCCGCTGTGTATGAATTTTGTGTGGAGCATTTCTGTACCCCAGTTGACTGCAAGCCAACCATATAAGTTTTAGTATTCCACTGCTCCAAAGTAATGAAAGACAGAGGATAATCGCCCTCATATATAATGTCTGCAGCAAGGTGACTTAGTGGTTAGCACTTCTAACTCACAGCACTGGGGTCATGAGTTCGATTTCCGACCATGGCCATATCTGGAGTTTGTATGTTTTCCCTGTGTTTGCGTGGGTTTCCTCTGGGTGCTCCGGTTTCCTCCCACACTCCAAAAACATACTAGTAGGTTAATTGACTGCTATCAAATTGACCTTAGTCTCTCTGTCTGTCTGTGTGTACGTTAGGGAATTTAGACTGTAAGCTCCAATGGGGACCGATATGAATGAGTTCCCAGTACAGTGCTGTGAAATTAGTGGCGCTATATAAATAACTGATGATGATGTCTGTTTTCTGTAAAGAAGAGAAAAGAGTTCTGATGGACAGAGTGAACTTCCACCTATGGTTTGAAAACTATATCTTCATTTAAAGTATGTTTCTAAGATTCACCTTTTAGTTTTATAATGTACTCTTCATTTTTCATGGTTAATATTTTTCTACAATTGGTAACATTAGTATATTGCAAAAAAAATGTATAGTTCAAGTGTCACAAAAACTCTATTTAGATCAGATCTAATGAAATGGAACAGATGGTTGGCACCCCAGTGGTTTAAGGAAGGATGCTACAGGCCCGGTGGTATGGTACAGAGGCGAAGGTCCCCCCAGTAGTGTTGGAATAAAACAAGGAACACAGGGCTAAAACTGCATAAACTCGTGGATTTACAATCTCTTTGCTTGTGGCATAAGGCTTTACCACAGCAGCAGATAAATAGCGGTAGTGTAGGGAAGTAATACCACGTTATCATCACAGTGTTCTCCCCAGAAAATGTTGCCAGCCGGGTGGCATTAAGAAGCAGCCAGGTGGGGGCAGTTGTAATTCTTTGCAATAATAATGAAAAATGTTGGCGGTTATTGCCCACAACTTAAAGGACTGGTTAGAGTAGTGGTCAGTGGTCTAACACACACTGCTGGCTGTAGTGCTCACATAGTGCCTGTTATAATAGGAGAAACAATGGTTTTTTTCTATTATTATAGGATTCTGTTGGGCTCCAACAGCTGGGTAGCAAGTAAAAACAGCCAGGTGGAGCACCCAGGAAATAAGTGCTGGGGAGAATATTGCATTAGCATGCAATGTATTCAAAGTGTCACAAAATAAATAACATTTTAGGAATCTTGGTTCAACAATATACAAACATAAATCAACACAACATATAATAATAGGTCACTGAATAAATATATCCCAGTTTAAATTTAGGCACTGTGCTTCAGTGAAATGGATATCACTGGATAGATACTTTAGGAGACAACCGGTTGCTACGAGTTAATTAGACCAATCAATCAAAATACTTATAGTGCAATTATACAGATTATACTTATCACACAAAAATAAGTAGAGATGCAACAATGTGTAATCCGGCTTGTTCAGGTTAGATGCTTTAGAAGAAATAACTGTAGACTAGCGTCAGTTTACAATATACAAAACCCAAGAGGGCAAATTATAGTCCACAGGTTTAAGCGAAGTTTCAGCTGACGCATGAAGCTTATAAACTTGTACAAGGTGAAATCCATTCGTGACTCCTGACTCTGTAAACAGCAATTTTGCACAATAAACTATTTCCAGTGTAAAGAACTGTGTCCACTTAGCAATCCGTCTAATGGAATAAGCAGCTTTCTCCCAGCAACTGTAGGGCTAAACAACTTGCAATTGTCTGCAGCAACCATTTTAAGGCAGTTTCCCAATAGGATCAAACTTTTGATGCAATATAGACAAACTCTTGTGACAAATAATTTCTCTCTCTATGGGATAAATTTGAAAAAGTGATGTTGTCTATAGCAACCAATCAGGTTCGAATTATCATTTACTTTGTACATTCTACAAAATGACAGCTGGAATCTGATTGGTTGCTATAAGCAACATCGCTACTTTTTCAGACCCACAGCTTGATAAATGTACCCCTATGTCCCTTGCATACTGTGTCAGCTTGCAGGTAAACTTTAAATACAGCAGAATTGGCTGGAATAAACTCTCCCTTCAATATAACCTTTCAATAGTAATATTACAGTTTTAATCACACAGTGTTTTGTCTCATTTGTTTCAATAACATGAACATAGCAAAGGAAAATATATTATAAACTTATCTGTCCTTATGTGAGTCCTGCTGACATCTTATAGGCACTGGCAGGCTAGGTCTTTTCCTGTTTATTCAAAGTTGGTTCCTTATGGGCTATTTCTTGAAAGATGTTTCCTTATGGGCTGGCTTTTAATTCTTTGAGCTTTAGTTGCAAAAATCCCTGAGGACAAAGCAATTGCATTCAGTGGCTCTTTGTGGGAAGATCCTACATTATCACAGGCAGCCTTCATAGCACATATCACACCAAAATATCCATTAGTCTCTAACAGTCCGTTTTTGGCTCCTCCCATGTTTCCCAAAAATCTCTTGGAACTTTCTAGATCATTCATTGCAGTTTGTCCACCCTAAAATGGCCGACACAATTTGCATTTAACTTCCCAGAAGCACTCTGGGGAACTGTTTTTTTTCTGAATGAGTGAATACAGTAATATACCTGTGATTTGCAGGGTATTACACCATACTTGCCAACTCTCGGAAACAAGTTTCCGGGAGAGGGGGCGTGACTGGAGGGCGGGAGGGGGCGGGACGAGCCCAAACGTGTCATTTTGGTCCCGCCTCCCCGCAAAACCGTCATTTACGTCGCGGGGGGCGGGGCCAAAACTGTCATTTGACGCGATTCTCTGGGAAATCCAGGATGCGGGAGAAATGCCAACGAGCCCGGGAGACTGAACCGAATTTCGGGAGTCTCCCGGACATTCCGGAAGAGTTGGCAAGTATGTATTACACTTATGTCCAAATGTATCTGCCAGGAAGAAAGAAAGAAAACTTGCTATGAATCCTAGTAGGAGACACACAGGTAAGTGTTTTAAATTAGAAGTGTGTTTAGGGTATGCAACATTTTTGCCTTGTGATAGATGAATCTGAGCAGATATAGCATGGGATAGTTGCAGAGTCTCACTGTGGCTGGGATAGTTGCAGTCTCACTGTGTTGTGCACCCAGAGTTGAGTTAAATGATAAAGAAAAGGTGCACATTACTGTTCCATAAAGATTTTTACCAGTAAAAGTAATCTAAGCTTATATTGGTGGAGGTGGTACTTTTCCAGTAGTTTCAATGGAGTTAATTGGTCCATCTATGCACAAATAAACTGAAGTAATGCAAAATGGGACTCATTTAGAATTAGATAACCATTTTCTGACAAAAAATGAATCATACATCCATATGAAGAAATTTGCATATTTTCGACTTACGACTCCCTATGCCTGAGAGGCGATTCGGGGAAGGGAAATATGAACTTAGACAATGTACAGCAAGGGTATGCCAAGATTGAGCGCACACACATCTGTCCGATTCAAGCTCCGGTCATCTCTCAGATTCCTGATTTTCAACCGTTTCACTTGCATCAGATACAGGGCTGGTGTACATGTCGAGTGATAGTGATGACAGTTGTGTATGAATTCTAGAATATGTGTTTGCAATCAAGCAACTGTAAAAATTCATTTTATGTACAGTCAATCAAGACCAACTGTAAAAATACAGTATTATGTACAGTAGGCATGTCTATATATATATGTGTGTATGTATATAATGTGTGTGTGTATATATATATATATATATATATATATATATATATATATATATATATATATATATAATGTATTGGCCCTGATCCATTAAGGAAAATACTGACTCTTTTTTCCTGGATCAACTTTAAATTTCAGTGCACACTATCAAGTATTTGTGTGCTACATGAAAAAAACAGCCAGTATTTTTCTTATGTGCAAAATAATAAACTAATTTGCACCCCTTGCATTGTAACATGGTTTTGTCCAGAAAACTTAAGTACGAAAGCTTACTCATTTTCTTGCTTAACTTTCCTTAATGAATGAGGCCCATTGTGCGTATTCTGCAGTATGTTATGTCGTATTCAACTAGAAACATTTTTTTGAGATCCTCTTGTTGTTAAATACGGGCATACCTACTTGTATTTTCCGACCTTTTAAAAAAACAAAAACACAAATTGCGTTCACTTTGCGTTCCTTAATGAATCAGGCCCCTGGTGTACACCTGGCATAACTTTTTGATCTGTTTGTATTGCAATTTTTGTATGACTGCGTACGGAAGTAAAAATATTTGTCACCTGAATTAAAGGTAGTCACAATGTTAACTTTCAGGAGTCATATGAAACAGAAATGAGGGTCAATCGAACAGTATATTGTAAAATAATACAAAAAAACCCCCCAGAAAAGTTTAATGAGGGAGGGGGGGTCAAACTTAAATGTGATGACATTTTCACTAATTCAAGAAATTCACTGTTCCAGCTACATAACCACAATAATTGCGCACATTGGGCATCCAGATGGATTATGACCTTACTTGCTCAACTTGGGCATGTATTTTTTGTTCAATGACCTCTAAAATGAGATGCAATTGAGCATATACAGATGCGCCTTGCAAGTCTAGTTTTCTGAAAATGACTCCCAATGATTTAACAATCTCCCAGTGATTAGACTGATATGAATAACAAATTTCCAAGCTACAGCAAAGCATTAAAGCTGCACTACCATCTACTGTCATTTATTTTACTAATGTCCTCCTTCTTCTAGCCCTGACGGCTGCTCCATGCAGACATTGTTCCTGAGGTTCTGCCGGTTCTGTCATTTTGAACCAGCGAATCAATGCTGTTCTGTCCAGGAGGACCAATCGCAAGCCTCCGTTTTTCTCCTACGCTCCAAAGGCATTGATAGGTTAATTGGCTTCTGAGGAAATTAAGCCTACTGAGTGTTTGGAAATTAAGCCTATTGAGTGTTTGTGTCTGTGTGGTAGAGAATATAGATTGTAAGCTTCGCTGGTTCAATGACTGTGGTGAATGATTAAATATTCTCAGTAGAGTGCTTTGTAATATGTAAGTGTTACATAAATACTTATAAATACATAAATCTTTTGTGGTTAGGAGATAGAAAATTTAAACTGGATCCCTTATTTTTGGCACAAAGTCTGCAATGTAACAATTCCTTTCCACCAATTCTATGCAAATAATGATGCTAACATCATTATGGCTAAGGAGTTCTAATTAGCAGAGACTGAAATGCTTGCTAGAAGGGAAGAAAAAATGTCAAAAACACTGGCACATCTTAAAGGGAAACTGTCCTTTTTCTGCTAAACATTCAGATTTTTTTTTATGTCCAGGATAGTGACTTAAAGAATTCTGGTCATAGTCATACAGTATTTTATTATAACCCCCCCCCCCCCCCCTTTCCCACCCACATGGGTTCTAGTATCTGCCACAGCAGTGACCCAATTAGCTGCTGCCGACATAAAGTCAGAAAGTCAGGGCTAAGTGTCACTTGCCCCATACATAAGAAACCTGCCACTTTGCCAGTGTCAAAGGGAAGTTTACTATAACCCAGGGTTTCCCAAACCCAGTCCTCAGGGCTCCCCAACAGTGCAGGTTTTCTGGATCACATGTGACATAATTAGGACCACTTGTGGATCTGTTACAATGTGTCAGTCAGTAATGAATACACCTGTGCTCCAGCAAGGAGATATGGAAAACCTGCACTGTTGGGGAGCCCTGAGGACTAGGTTTGGGAAACCCTGCTATAACCTATGTCTGCAGCTCTTCTTTAAACCTACAACTACAATTGTACTTGAGTGATATTACCTAAAAGAAGGTTCAGGGTTTTTAAAGTAACGCAAGAGGAACATTATCCCCCGGTATCAAATATCTTCCCATCGGTAGCTAGAGCATAGGACAATATTTCTACAAATATTGGCAACGTTCAAATATATAGTCATGTTCCTTTTCAAACAATGTGGAGTGTTGGCTCTGTAATTATCACAGCATCAATAACTTATTCAGTGCTGGTATTAATTACACTGCCACATATGCTTCAGGATTTAGCATACATGCAACGGGATTGAAATGATTTCTTTGTCAGACTGTTCATTTAGTGTAACTTCCCTATACTGGGGAAATCACTTAGGGCTAGATTTACTAAGCTGCAGGTTTGAAAAAGTGGGGATGTTGCCTATAGCAACCAATCAGATTCTAGCTGTCATTTTGTAGAAGGTACTAAATAAATGAAAGCTAGAATCTGATTGGTTGCTATAGGCAACATCTCCACTTTTTCAAACCCGCAGCTTTATCATCTAAGATTTTAACTCTAAGGGCTAGATTTAAGCCCTTAGAGTTAAAATCTTAGATGATAAAGTTGTAACCTATTGAGTGCAGGTCCATCTTTTCCATTGGGCACGATGGGCAGCTCACGGGCAAGGGGGCCCCATAGGCACGGCTCTTAATGAGAATAAATAATCCTGCAAAAGAAAAGAACCTGCAAAAAAAACCTTCAAGGGTCACTGAGCAAGTACATCTATCTATCTTTATCTCTATATATCTATATCTGTATCTATATACATCTATATATCTATATCTATATCTAGGGGCCCTGGTGCACTGCTTTGCCCGGGGGCCCATAATGTTGTTAAGATGGCCCTGATTGAGTGGTCTTGTAATCTGATGTACTTGTGTCAACCACCTCCATTACTTCTCCAAAACACTTTTTTTTCTATCAGTATGTCATTTATTTTACAGGCCTATCCTTGATTTAATATCATATACCGTTCCTTAGTTTTCTTTTATGTGGAAAGTGATTTTTTTTCCTATTTTTTTGATGACATAACTCGCCAGCTATGACCTTCATTGATCTCTTGCGAATGTTCTTATGATTTTCATCTTCAACATGGTTTTTAGCTCCTAATTCGACACTTGGACCATTTTATTGTTACTTGCTCAGATTGCATAGCTGTGTTCCACTGGTGTCTCTTCTATATCTTCCACTCAAACAGGCTTGTCCAGCTCATTCCACTTTCCTGTGATTGGGCTCTGGGGCAATCACTAAGTGTGTCCTGCTCTGCAGAACAAGCTATATGTAATGTCCTTATCAAACCCAGATCCGACTATTTCTTCTACACTTACTTCCTCACAAGGGGCCTGATTCATTAAGGATCTTAAATTAAGGAGTTTCTTATTTCAGTCTCCTGGACAAAACCATGTTACAATGCAAGGGGTGCAATTTAGTGTTCTGTTTTGCACATAAGTTAAATACGTACTGTGTTTTCATGTAGCACACAAATACTTGATAGCTTATTTGTACACTGAAATTTAAAGTTGATATTTGTGTGCTACATGAAAAAACAGTCAGTATTTAACTTGTGTGCAAAACAGAAAACTAGTTTGCACCCCGTGCATTGTAACATGGTTTTGTCCAGGAGACTGAAATAAGAAACTTCTTAATTTAAGATCTTTAATGAATCAGACCCAAGATCATGGCAATAGAGCCACATCACAATTACTAAAACCACCAGCAAGCACATTTACCATATAAAAATAGACAGACATGTAACTAACAACACAGCAATAGGGATGTGACAAAATAGGTTGATCAGATTCATTAGGAGATCTCATGTTGTGGCTTCACATGCTCAGTATAACATGCACTGATTAAAGCTGCTAAATTGACCGTTCATATAAAACAGACCCTGAATACTAGTTGTGTAGAGAATAGGAGACAGGTGCAGTTTTTACTGCCATGTACCGTTAATACACTGAATCTATATAAACACTAAGTTGCTTGTTTAAGGTGATCCTGAAGGTGTGTTTTACCTTCACTGACAATTACAAATTCCCTCACTTGTATTATAAGTATTGTGGCACACAAGTGGGTGAGGCCTCTTACTCCAGTACAAATGTCACATTCTACAAACACAAAATATATATTCATAGCCCACTATTTTATGACGGGATAAGAGTCCATAGAGTACATTAGTATTATACACTGGAATGGAAGAGCACTGTTGAATACGTAACTATGACACCACACTAGATGTAAGAGCGCTGCTGAATACTGGAAATAGATGGAAGAGCGCTGCTGAATACTGGAGACTAGTTGGAAGTGCGCTGCTGAATACTGGAGAATAGATAGAAGAGCGCTGCTGAATACTGGAGACTAGTTGGAAGTGCGCTGCTGAATACTGGAGACTAGTTGGAAGAGCGCTGCTGAATACTGGAGACTAGTTGGAAGAGCGCTGCTGAATACTGGAGAATAGATGGAAGAGCGCTGCTGAATACTGGAGACTGGTAGAGCGCTGCTGAATACTGGAGACTAGTTAGAAGATCTTTGCTGAATACTGGAAATAGATGGAAGAGCGCTGCTGAATACTGGAGACTAGTTGGAAGTGCGCTGCTGTATACTGGAGAATAGATAGAAGAGCGCTGCTGAATACTGGAGACTAGTTGGAAGTGCGCTGCTGAATACTGGAGACTAGTTGGAAGAGCGCTGCTGAATACTGGAGACTAGTTGGAAGAGCGCTACTGAATACTGGAGAATAGATGGAAGAGTGCTGCTGAATACTGGAGAATAAATAGAAGAGCGCTGCTGAATACTGGAGACTGGTAGAGCGCTGCTGAATACTGGAGAATAGTTAGAAGATCTTTGCTGAATACTGGAAATAGATGGAAGAGCGCTGCTGAATACTGGAGAATAAATAGAAGAGCGCTGCTGAATACTGGAGACTGGTAGAGCGCTGCTGAATACTGGAGACTAGTTAGAAGATCTTTGCTGAATACTGGAAATAGATGGAAGAGCGCTGCTGAATACTGGAAGCTAGTTGGAAGAGCGCTGCTGAATACTGGATAATAGATGGAAGAGCGCTGCTGAATACTGGAGAATAGATGGAAGAGCGCTGCTGAATACTGGAGAATAGATGGAAGAGCGCTGCTGAATACTGGAGAATAGATTGAAGAGCGCTGCTGAATACTGGAGAATAGATGGAAGAGCGCTGCTGAATACTGGAGAATAGATTGAAGAGCGCTGCTGAATACTGGAGAATAGATGGAAGAGCGCTGCTGAATACTGGAGAATAGATGGAAGAGCGCTGCTGAATACTGGAGAATAGATTGAAGAGCGCTGCTGAATACTGGAGACTAGTTGGAAGAGCGCTGCTGAATACTGGAGAATAGATGGAAGAGCGCTGCTGAATACTGGAGACTAGTTGGAAGTGCGCTGCTGAATACTGGAGACTAGTTGGAAGAGCGCTGCTGAATACTGGAGACTAGTTGGAAGAGCGCTGCTGAATACTGGAGAATAGATGGAAGAGCGCTGCTGAATACTGGAGACTGGTAGAGCGCTGCTGAATACTGGAGACTAGTTAGAAGATCTTTGCTGAATACTGGAAATAGATGGAAGAGCGCTGCTGAATACTGGAGACTAGTTGGAAGTGCGCTGCTGAATACTGGAGACTAGTTGGAAGAGCGCTACTGAATACTGGAGAATAGATGGAAGAGTGCTGCTGAATACTGGAGAATAAATAGAAGAGCGCTGCTGAATACTGGAGACTGGTAGAGCGCTGCTGAATACTGGAGAATAGTTAGAAGATCTTTGCTGAATACTGGAGAATAAATAGAAGAGCGCTGCTGAATACTGGAGACTGGTAGAGCGCTGCTGAATACTGGAGACTAGTTAGAAGATCTTTGCTGAATACTGGAAATAGATGGAAGAGCGCTGCTGAATACTGGAAGCTAGTTGGAAGAGCGCTGCTGAATACTGGATAATAGATGGAAGAGCGCTGCTGAATACTGGAGAATAGATGGAAGAGCGCTGCTGAATACTGGAGAATAGATTGAAGAGCGCTGCTGAATACTGCAGAATAGATGGAAGAGTGCTGCTGAATAATGGAGAATAGATTGAAGAGCGCTGCTGAATACTGGAGAATAGATGGAAGAGCGCTGCTGAATACTGGAGAATAGATGGAAGAGCGCTGCTGAATACTGGAGAATAGATTGAAGAGCGCTGCTGAATACTGGAGACTAGTTGGAAGAGCGCTGCTGAATACTGGAGAATAGATGGAAGAGCGCTGCTGAATACTGGAGAATAGATGGAAGAGCGCTGCTGAATACTGGAGACTAGTTGGAAGAGCGCTGCTGAATACTGGAGACTAGTTGGAAGAGCGCTGCTGAATACTGGAGACTAGTTGGAAGAGCGCTGCTGAATACTGGAGACTAGATTGAAGAGCGCTGCTGAATATTGGAGAATAGATAGAAGAGCGCTGCTCCTATTCTATTAAAATGACCAATTGTACCTCCAATTCAGAACAACAAAGTGGACACCACATAGGAAAGTTTTATTTATTTTTTTAATCATTAATGGTTTTTTTTGTTTCCCTTTATAATAACAATACAACAGACACAAAACCAAAACTAATAACAAGTGCTTCATTGCATATATGTGCATTACGTTATTATATTCAGAACATGAATCTGAGATCCATTGCACCCCTGAAGGACTGATGACAGATGGGCAAATTTGTATAACCACTTTTTTAATCACTCTACTTTCTGCTTCCAACACCTTTTATATCCCCCATATGCTTCTAGGGACATTCACTCCCCACCCCCCCTTCAAATTATTATTATTATTATTATTATTATTATTATTATTATTATTAGAAAATGTTGCCACTGGGAATACACGCCTGGAACATGGCTTTTATTTAATTTCACAAATAGCAGGCAGTACGGCAGCCCCCACTAAAGTAAATGCAATATTCAGATATTATCAGGCTGTCTATGAAGTCTGACTGTACCCATATGTTCTGCGGAATGTTTTAGAAAAATAGGTTAAACTATATTTCTATTCAATCAGAGTCCGTCTTCTCTATTGGTATTCAGTTGCTTGCTGCACCTGTGCACTCATCACAGCCGCTACCAATACATCGTACCAAACACAGCCGCTAAGAAATATTCCTTTTGGCAATGCTGGTTGTGAAGCAGAAACAAAATGACAAAGGTTGTGATGTGCACATTCTCCACATTGATAAATATACTAATAATACACTACCTCAAGGGTTTCTCTTTCTTCCTTGATGATTTAGAGTTGTCTTGTTTGAGGGAACCTTAATATTAATGCGTGTCTTTATTAGAATAATAGTAATAGAAAATATTTGTCTGCTTGCCTTATTTGAAAATGTATCTGCCATATGGAGCATTAGTTATCCCAAATAATTTCAAGTTATCCTGAGCCATATGAATAGAGCATAGCAAATGCTTCCAGAGATCACAATCGAGGCCATCTGAGAAATCTGTATATTATAACTAGTACACTATCTCCATATAGATAGACAATAACAAGACTACGGACATTTACAAACATTTATTCTCCTTGTGATCAGTTCTCTCTGTAGCTAGCAGAGCATGGCAATGCGGCCCCATCTTTGTCGTTACAGAGAACAACAATGACATGCAACATTAGAGCTACACACCTACCCTAGAGAGTTAAGCTGTCCAGTACATGCCTCCATCCTCAGCACAATTGTTTAGGCATCAGTGGCTGAGAAATGGGAATCTTTTTTTTGTCTGCTAGTTTGAGAGTATGAATAAAAATGGGGAAAAAAAAAAAGTTTGGATAATACTTCCGCTTTAATTGTGTTACAAAACCATTCTCATTCTTCACTGTCAAGAATAGATGATGTATAATTAACTTCGGCTCTATGAGTAACAGAGCATATAGCATTGTAATTTTCTTATTTATACTCTCTCACTGTCTGTTCACTATTTATTTTTGTTCATAATCCTTTCTTTGCTATTCTGCTCTTGCACTCATTAGCATTTTAGTTTAACATTTACTTATTATCCATTTGCTTACTGCATTCACCAATCTGTCCCGCTCAGTAAGCGCTGTGTGCCTTATAAAGCTTTTTTTTCTTCTTCAATAACTAGCTCTCGCCTGCAGATGGTTTAAGTGTAGCAGAAATGTAGGAATATAAGAATATCTTGGGTCCTTGATGCATTGCTGTAAGCTTGCTCTACTTTAACAGTGGCCCAACTCCCATATGCAGAAAATCAAGCGGGAGAAGACTAAGGGTAGAAACAATAGTATATTAATTCCCAACAGAATCTGTGTTATTTTAAACATAACGTATTTCAAGGAAGCAGAAGAGGTTGAACTTGTAGCCTTCTCCTTCGACTATGTCAGTCAATTCAGTACACTATTCTGAATTGCTGCAATGCATCAAATTGTCTCCATATAATTTAATACTTATCTTTCTGTGACAGGTTCAATGTCAAATAATATGCTCACTTCAATTGTTCTTTCAATGTTCCTTACTCATATCTTTTAATTTGCTCACATCTCCCACATCAGGTCTACAGATATATCCAGTTGTTAAATTCTTCTGTTGAGAGTCAGACAGTTGTTTCTTATTACTGTACTTAAGTAACCTCCCTAAACCACTTCTCGGAGGGGTTAGGGTTGGCTCAGCCAATTAAACTGGCATTGACTGGAGGCTGATCAATGATAAATGCCCTCAATAAGGAATCTATGTTCTCACTGTTCCAGACATAATAGGAATCAAAAGTGGACTTTAAAGAACGTATAGAGTGTGGGGTTGCAGGCATAGCGGATGATCTGCAGTTTTATCTGATATCTTATCCTTGTATGTCAGGTCATGGATCTACCTCTATTACTATTAGATGATATGCCAATTCTTGGAAGTTTCTGCTATCATTTACTCAGATTATTAATACTCTGCGCTGATGTGAGTCTTTCTTAAATTAATACGCTCTATATTATTAACTGTGTGACTTATTGTTCGACTGACAAGAAGCCAATTCTTCATCGTATTGACTGGATAAGTCATTAATTGACTAGTGAAAGCAGAAAATTAAAAGGAAAATGTATAATTTCTGCATAAACTCCGTTTGTGCTCTCTTCTGCCTGTTGTTACGACTGATCCACAAACTCCCCTTAAGGGACGTTAAAAGGCTGTCAGAATTCTGGTGACAACTCAGAGCAGGCAGAGATCAGATAAGGTAATTAAGTAGGAAAGAGTTACATAGAGACACTGGAAAGAACAACCAAACTATTATGGGCAAAGCTCACTGCCCATACAGGGACTGAAATCTAGGACTATTAGTTCACATTTAGGACTTATATAATCATGCACACATGTGACCATAGGGCATCAAAAGCCTGACTGCCCAAGCGTGGCTAAGATGATTCTGGCTGTATAGAGATAAAGCCCCTGACAGCTGTACAGTAAATATAGCTTGTACCCATGATAATTCTCCTAATCATATAAACAGATATTTATAGCTTTACCTGACAACGCTACAAAAAAGGGATTAAGATTCCCTCTAATTATTTATTCTCTTCCAGATGGGAATATATTGGTTCATAATTTATCACATTGGTATACTAATGATGCATTTATAATAGAATAGTTTAAAGACCGTTACAGTCTCATCTGATTTCAATATTTCTGGTCATTTCGCTGATATGTCAGGGTAGGATCATAGTAGGCTCACAACCTTAGGGGACGTACACACAGGCATTCTAGTTCCAGTGGCAAACAAAGGATTTATAGAGGGGTTTTCAAATGCTTGCATTGGAAGCCTATTTAATAAGGATCGCAGCGGTACTTGTACCGCTCAAATGCCTGTTCTGTTATCGCTGTCTCTGGATGGCAGATTATTATCATTAAAAAGATGCTTTATTATTTGAATAACACATTTTTTTAATGAATGAAGGTTTCTAAATATGTATAAAATTAAAGAAATGTAACCTGCTCTTACATAGTTGCTGCTATCAGGAGGGGTGAATGAAGCACAGAGGCGGGTTTAGACAGTATCGCGAAGGTAACTGAGTGTCTCTCAGCTGCCATGGTGATATTTTTTGGCAAATTGCGTCACGATAAGTGGCAACAAAAAATCCTACTTATCTCTGGAGTAAGGGGCTTTTTGATAAATAGACTGCCAAAAAAAAGTTTTAGGGTGTGTGACAAATCATGACCCTTTCAACGCAAAATATCTCATCCACAGGAAGATCCAAATATATAAACTAAATACAGTCTTCCACCTACCCCCCTCCCACTCCTGCCCTTCTTCCTGTCCCCCTCCTACCTCCCTCCTCGTCATTCTTCTCTCCCCCTCTCTGTCTCTGCCTCCGTTTTCCCCCTTTCCTCCTCCTACACTTGCGTCTCTGTCCGTCCTACCCTCCCCTTAGATTGTACGCTCCTTCGAGCAGGGCGTCCTCTCCTTCTGTTCTCCACCACCTTACCTCTGCTCTCCAGCTCCTTGTCACTTCCGTAAGGTCCTCCTGCCCTTCTACCCCTCTCTCTACCCCGCTGTGTGCTCTCACCTCTCATCTAGCTGTACTTTAAGCTTCTGACTTACTGTGCTTTTTGTTAAGTGTACTGTGCTGTCTCACCCTGTATCGTGTTTCTGTCTGTCCCTGTACGGTGCTACGGATAACTAGTGGCGCCCTATAAATAAAAATTAATAATAATAATAAAAAACTACCAACACAGGCAGGGAATAAAGGCACACTAATGTGGAGTTTGTACCTGAGGTTTAGTGGAGCACCAGACGGCAGTATTCTGTCAATAAAATGCTTTTATCATACTGGATTTGTGGAATTTTATGATCGTGTTTTTATGCCAGTATTACTGGTAATAAAGTTTTAGCTGTTTTAATTACTATCTATTTGTCTTGAAACATCTCAAAGCAGAAAATGTTTTATAAGGACACCTCACTTTACACAATACACGCAGAATGTTATAGGAGGAAATCCCTCTTAAAGTAATTTAAACACTATGGGCCTGATTCATTAAGGAAAGGAAAGCAAAAAAAAGAATAACTTTGGACCTTGGCAAAACCATGTTGTATTGGAAGGAAGGCAAATTTAAAAGGTGATGGCAGATTTATAATTGGAATAAGGCATGTTCTAGATCAACTTAAAATTTCAGTGTACAAATAAAGCTATCAAGTGTTTGTGTGCTACATGAAAAAACAGCCAGAATGTATCTTATGTTCAAAACAATAAACTAATTTTCACCCCTTGCATTGTAACATGGTTTTGTCCAGGAGAAAAGTTACTCATTGTTTTGCCTCACTCTCCTTAATGAGGCATTTTGTATTATTATTTAATTTTGTATTTTCACATACGCTGTGTAAAATGAGACTGGTTGTTCTCCATTTGCCGTTCACTAGGATTTTTGAGTCAATAATTGACTCTATGGGGCATATTCAATTGTCCAAAAGTCCCGCCGCGTAAAAACTACTACTGTTATTACGGTAGTAGTTAGCTGGATTTCAGCTCGCGGCTCAGGGAGCTGCGAGCTGAAATCCAGCGAGAAAATTACAGTGTTAACGGTTTTTCCACGCACTATTACCGTAATAACGGTAATAGTGTGCGGACCGTGGGATTTTCGGCGTTTCCGCCGACGATTGAATACGCCCCTTTTTGTTTGAAAAACATTTATGATAGTTTTATATTAATATGATTTGTTTCTGTTCTTTATGTCTCATTCCAAATTTATGGGAGAGAATATGGAGAAGATTTAACATCACCAGGAAGATTATCACCATATAAGAGAACTAACATAGGAATCACATTCAAAATAGTCTTGTCTGAACAGTGAGCAAAAAATAGACTTATGTTGTTCAAATTGATGGACTGTAATTACATCTATATATAGTAGGGAAATGTTATTTGCTTTTTTATCATATTTTTCGATTTCTTCTCTAATTGTGCTGGTAGTTTTTTTTATAAATAGGCTTCTTTCAATAAAGCCTTATTTTAGGTTGTAGGAGACCATTCTTTATAGGAATCAGAGTTTATATTTCTATCTAGACTTGAGAACGCACATATGAAAAATATATTCAAATTATCTAGACGGCAGATAGAAGTATTTCCATCTCTAGAATGTAAGCAGAGTAGCTGGTAGACAGTGCTAAACTGTGCTATGTAAAACTATATAAAGTGTTTTTAATAACAGTAGATTACAAAATGAGTGGCACAAATATTTATGAGATCATGAATACATCAGGTAAGAGCTTTATTGTGTAATCCACTCACCAGCTAAAATCATACTCCCGGAATGTCCAGGAGACTCCCGAATTCTGGGTATGTCTGTTCTCCCGAGAGAACAGGCCATTCTCCCGCATACTGTCCCCGACGGACCTCAATGACGCAATTCATGGTGAATTGCGTCATTTTGGCCCTGCCCCTGCGACAACACAGTGATTTTTGTTTGGGCGGGGACTAAAATGACACAAATCTCCATGCCACGCCCCCTTTCGCTCTCCGCCCACACCCATCTTCCGGCATCTCACAGCACAAGGTAGGCAAGTATGGATAAAATACATAAAATACAGGATATGGAGACATACTATCCGGAAGGCCAACCAAGTGTGGTAAATAGAGCGCTCCAAATTATGCATATGTGGGGAAGTACAGTTTCCATTATTGTTACAACTTACTGGGAGTAAAAACACAGGGACTGCATTTTGTAATGGTAAATATTATAATTATCTCAGTCAGACATTAAGCTTTGAGTATTGCATGTTTTATATGTGATGTTCTATTTTTATTTTCACCAGTATTTAATTGTCTTCCGCTAACATAACACAAGCTGTTATATTGCAAACAAACACTGCACTTCACCTCTAAACAGAGTGTTAAACTTCAGAAAATCAAGATATCAGCACAAGGAAAAATTGTCAATTATGAAGTAGACATAAAACATATGCTACAACACAAAAACATACTTTTAATACACACTTAATATTGCTTTTATCATACTGGTGTATTTGTAGGAATCCAAATGAACTGACCCGTAGAGTACATCCAATACATAATATCACATAAATTATAGTTTTCTATACAAAGCCAGAAATAACATAGTATTGAAATTCATATTCATGGGGGTGATGAAAAAGATGTCTAATTTTGTCCCAGCCTCTCAGGATAACAAAGTAAACTCTATTACACAACGTTGTTCTTTCATATGCCATTCAAACTTACATGGTTGCTATGCATAGGAACAGTTAGCAACCACTCACTGCCTGAGGTCACCTGATTACAATACGTGATCTAGTCACTCTGATCACCAGACTGATCATGGCGCACAAGGACAGTGGCAGGATCTGCCTGTGTCAGATCAGCGTTTGTGAGCTATTTTGAATGAAGATGCATTATGTAATATAACTATGCGCAAGACAGTGAACCTGTTCTAAGGGCCATAGTTGAGTGGTAGCTTTTCCCTGTCTTTGTTAAGAGTTTTCTTTTCTGTCAGCAAATGACATTATATTGATGGATGAGAAAAAAACAGATTTTAGATTTAATTGGGTACTTGAAGTAAAGGATAAGTTAACATTCATCATCATCATCATCATTTGTTTATATAGCGCCAACATATTCCGTAGAGCTTTACAATTGGGGACAAACACAGTAAACTAATAAACAATCTGGGTAAAACAGACAAAGAGATGAGAAGACCCTGCTTGCAAGCTTACAATCTATGGGACAATGGGAGTTTGACACATGCGGTTAAGTCTACATTTTGCATTTCGGCCCAGCCAGACTGCAAAGGTAAAAGTGACTCATAAGCTAAATGATCCTGTCACACAACAATGTTGGTCAAAGGGTAGTTGTCTTGTGTGAAATTGTGTAATGGTTGGTAATAGGGTAATGTAGTCAGGTTAAGATGGTGGTTGAGGAATATTATAAGCTTGTCTGAACATTTGCAAACTTTTTTTCTAACTTCAACAAACACAATAGCTCAAAAGTCTATTTAGTAAATACATCTTTTATCATTGGAGTATATCTAGCACTGTTCTTTATCTGAAGATTATAATCTTCTTCATGCTTTTGCCAATTCATCTTCTGGGTTTGGAGGGTTTGATTTGATCTTTGGCATGAAAAGCTAGACAAGGACTTATATTTACAAAATATACCCTATTATGTCTACTTTTAATGCCCCCGGTGGTGTAGTGAGTAAATGTCACGCCCCTTGTTACGTGTGAGCAAATGTGAAGCCTCGAGGGCGTGTTGAGATTTCTTTGCATTCACCTATTGGTTTTAAGCTGAGCTTTAGTTTGAACGTAACAAGGATAAATATTATATACTTTCAACGCCAAAGCATTTGAGAAAAGTTCAGTTCAGTCACTTCAGCTGCTGAGGTGAGTACTTGGGTATATGCTGCTAAGTGCTGGAGTGTGTTTGAGTTCTCGAGAGGGGAGATTCCTGAATACTAAGAACCTGAGAGAAAACTGATTCTGCAGAGTGTTTGGAATGTGAGGTTTGAAGAGAGAGAGGAGTCGAAGATGACACCTAGGACATAAGGGGAGGCAAGGGAGCCCTGGAGGGAGGAAGACGATTATTTCAGCTATAGAAATATTGAGTTTAAGAAAGTGCTGAGACATCCAAGATGGGATGGCCAAGAGACAGCAGGAGACACGAGACCTAGGGGAAGGGGAGAGGTCAGGGTAGAAAAAATAAATTTGGGATCATCGGCATACAGGTGGTACTGGAGGCTAAATAAGCTGATGGGGTCACCAAGTGAGGAGGTGTAGAGGAAGAAGAGCAGAGGGCCAAGAACAGATCTTTGAGGATCTCCGACAGGTAAAGGAAGAGAGGAGAAGGGGGTCGGGTGTTGAGAGCTTGAGTGTTTGTTGAGGTAAGAGTAAAACCATAAGAAGACAGTGCTACAGAGGCCTATAGATTGGAGAATTTGCAAAGTAGGGAGTGATCATCAGTCTCAAAGGCAGCAGAGAGGTCGTTAGTGAGGGCAATTTTGGTGGACTGGAGGGAGTGAAATCCAGATTGGAGTGGGTCAAGGAGACATAGTAAGATGAGAGAAAGGAGGTGAGATGGTTGTAGACCACCTGATTGAGAGGTTTGGAGACAAAAGGAAGGAGGGAGATAGGGAGGGAAGTAAAGAGACAGTGTCAAGGGATAGTTTTTTGAGTTTGTAAGAAATGAGACCATGTTTGTAGGCAGAGGGTAAAGTACCAGAGAAGGGGGATGATTTTTTAAAAACTTTAAATGATTATCTGTTGAGGTCATGTCTTACATTTGAAGCTCTTTTTTTAAACTTATTTAATTAACTTTTCATAGTGAAATATAAGTGCTGGCCATTTAGGAATACCTTGTATAGCCATTCCTTTCTATTGTACTTGTCATTCATTAAATGCATTCGCTAAATTCATGCACAGTTTATTTATATAAGTGTAGGGAAATTGTCTGTTCTGAAGATAAATGATTGATTGGTTATTTGGAAAGTAATTTTTATACCATAGCTGAGAAGATGGAGAAAATGCCTGAATAAAAATTGGTTGTGATTAGTCATTTCACTATGTGTAAATTCAGATTGTAAATTGAGCTAATACTGCTTAGCTGTGATTTCCAGATGGATTACTATTTGAACCCTGTGATTCTTTTGTTTTTGCAAAGCAACAAAGAGAACCTGTAACAGCAGGGAACCGTGGCATCTCTTGTAGAATATTCATATCTGCTAATATCGTATCCTCTTTCAACATCTCATTTGATTTTCCACATTATAGAGAATAAATTTTATTCTGTGCTTTGCCATCATTCTCAGGGTAAATACTCATTGGTGTCAGGGCTATGGTTCCCCTCCACCTCAGATGACGGCATCCTGGATAGTTGTTACCATGGAGATTCATTCTTCGCTATGGTAAATGCACCAAAAATGTTTCTTGTTGCATTTTGGTGTGTTCAACAACACAGTAAAAGTATCAGCATGTACTCATATTTTTTTTACTATAGAGATGAATGAATTTCCATGGTACATCCATCCAAGGTGTGATCACCATACGATGGATGGAGGAGCACACTGGTGGAGAGTATCCACAGCCTAGCCTGGGTGTATGTAACCACAGACGTCCATTCTCTAGGGTACTGCTCCACATTGTTCCCATAACATTTATGTATGGGTTCACTCATCTCCAGCTAAGAATAGACCTGAGATTCAGACATCTGGAAACAGACTTTGGAGGATGTCCTGAAACAGAGTCGGCTTACTGAGAATGTTAAAAGTGATTCCACTTTTACTGAGGTGCAGACATAAGTGATATCACTAAAGGGGATTCCACCCTAGAACATTGTCTGCAGACATAAGCGGATTCCACCCTAGAACATTATCCCTTAAATTATGCGTCCTCAATTCTGCTACATTCCTCATACAGTTAGCCTTCAACCCTATCCAAACATTGACTGAAGTTCCATGTCAACGTCAGGGGTCTAATCTCAGGACAAATGTCACCGCATGTGAAACACCCTGCTATACTTCTTTGGAAATCTTAGACTCCAGCAAGGTTCTTTAAATTGTTCAATATTCAACGAGAGTAAGACCTGCAAGCCGATTGGCTGGAAGACAATGCCTAGCACAGGATCTGAACATATTGGGCCTGAATCATGTTCGGGTGCAACCTGTACGCAACTTGCATTTAAAAATTGAAGTTCCGTCCGTATTCAAATCAAAACGGATCTCAATATACGTTTCAATCTGAATCTGGGTAGAAGTTCGCTCGGCCTAAACGTCACTTGACGTATGTTAACAGACAGAACACAGTGCAGGATACGCACTTATACTTGCCCTGTAATTGGTGCAAATAAGACGGCTAAAAAAAAATACCCTTGAGAAATCCAGGAGTTGAATCGGCCACATCTATGTCGGCACGTCCTCAGTACGCCCTTATTGTACATTTCCTATGTTTGTCCACCCCTTCACGTCGTAGGCAGTCTTAAGTGTCATTTGCGTAAAGATGTGGATTGCATGCAAATTTTATGTTCATTGAGGTAAGGTCTGTTTCTGAGCCTGCGCAGAGCTATTTCATGCAAGATACGGCACACATCCAAAAACGAATCATTGCCTTTGTGCTTTATCAATGCTCAGCTAGATCATACCCTCAGGTAACTTGTCAAACTACGAGGCATTGTGAAAAACACAGAAATTTGATGAGGCTGCATTTCATGTGGATAAAAGACTATGTACTAGACAGAACTTTTACAAGATGTGCTAAAAGTCTCATGAAAGATATCATCTTGTGAGGTGAATGATTTCTCTAGGATTCCCAGAAACCATTCAGATTCCCTGCATATCTCCAGAAAATCTATTTTTGTTAATTTATAGTCAAGGGACTAGGTTTCATTGAAATAGATTTATTTCTAAAGTATGTATCTTTTGAATTCTGCTTTGTGCAATGGAAATTGTTGGCTAAACCATGAAACTTAATTTGTAAAAAAAAAAAACAATTATGGTGATAAGGGTGATCCTGAATATATCTGCAATTTCTTTCATCCTAGAGCAGGTGACGGGAAAGAAATAGAGGCTCAGGGGTATATTTACTAAACTGCGGGTTTGAAAAAGTGGAGATGTTGAATAGAGCAACCAATCAGATTCTAGCTGTCATTTAGTAGAATGCACTAAATAAATGATAGCTAGAATCTGATTGGCTGCTATAGGCAACATCTCCGCTTTTTCAAACCCGCAGTTTAGTAAATATACCTCTCAGTTTGTGATACCATTTTGCCTACCATTCCTTATTGATCTGCACTTGGTTACCACATTACAAGCTGTTTAAGATACTGCCACTAAAATTACAGCTGTATAACATTGGTCTTTATGACAACTTTTTATTATAACATTTTTGCTGGCTCAGCTAACTGCCTCCAGTATTATTCTCCATTTTGCTCTTTGCCTCCCTTTATTTTGTTACTCCCAACTACACTTCATAGTTTACCTTTAGCTATCGACCTACCTGCCACCTCTCCTATTCTGAGAATATTCCCTACACCTCAAACAACAGTCACTCGGCTTTTAAAGTAGTCCTTACCTCTGGAACTCTCCACCTCTCAATAAAGGTACTGAGTACTGTTTAATCCAATCTGCCCCATGTTGTAAGAGTCTTTAGTTGGGCCAAAATCACATGTATCTGCAAACAAATAAAAACAATAGTGTTTTCTATAGCACCAGGAAACGTTTGATCAAGTGTAATTTTAGGGAAAAGTCTATACATCAAAATTCAAGTATAATCAGAGTAAAATACCTAAGGCAATTTTCAACTATGCAGCCCATATACTATAACGTGAACTTGAACATGAACTAAAACATGTATTAGTGTACTCTTTTGGTCACATGCAGTAATATACATTAAAACAAAAACTACTGTACTACAATTACATACTGTATCTGTATAGGGAAATTGACTCACTGAATGTGTTGAGGAGACTGAATAAAGTGTAAACGTTAATCAGGGAATGTGAAATAGGAATCTAAAACTGGGTACACACCTATGCAATTTTTGTAACGATTTTACCAACGATGGAAAGTCCTGATGAGCGTTTGATTCATGTGTACACCATACTTGCCAACCTTTAAAAAGTGAATTCCGGGAGATCCCGGGCAGGGGGCGTGGTTCGAGGGAGAGAGGAGGCACGGTCAATTGCGTCAGTTTGGCCCCACCCCCGCGACAAAATAATGTATTTGTCGCGGAGGCGGGGCCAAAATGTGAATCGCGTCAATTTGACGAGTAAGTTCCAGTATGCGGGATACTTGCCTGCTCTCCCGGGAGTCCGGGAGACCTACCCAAATTTCGGAAGTCTCCCGGACACAACAGATGCAATGTGTTTTGGTGTGATAAAACACAATCGTGGGAGCGTACATACTTTTGCAATATCTGAACAAACGGTTGTGAATCGTGTGGTCTGCACGGTAATTACATAAATGTGTACCCAGCTTAACTGTAAGTGTATCTTTCCCCAAAAGCCCTGGCTCCTCTTATCAGCTCTGGTTGATCAGGCTACATTCTCAGTAACTCTCCCTCAGTTCTGTTACAGATCTCTCAGTACTGTGAAAATAGGAGACTTTGGATAAAGCCTCTTGATACACAATAATTGGAATACTTACTGGCGAGCTTGTATGTTTAAATAGCACTTACTAGTGAGGTATTTCACCTAAATGTATCAAAAGAATTTACATTTATGATTTACAGATCAATATATTATTAATTTGAGCATATAAAAAAATTAATCAATTGTATTGCCAGCTACAATTTATGTTTGTCTCACTTATTCCAAAATAATCTGTAAACTCTACAGTATGATGAATTGTATGTATATCCGTTGTCTGTTATCTATATTATATACACATCTGTATTAAATTATTCCCAGTATTTTCCATATCATGCCCTATGTGTGCTCTATGTAAATGTCTATATAACCATTTGGCTATGTATAAATAAGCTCATACATAGATAATGTTGCAGCAGAGATATAACTGTACTTTGCACACATCATTGGCTGTATCGGCCAGTTCATCAATCAGCAGTTAGCACAATGTGGGATATCACATCCCAGGCAGTCCCACAGTCTTACATATCTCTGCATATGTTGAAAGTTTTAAACATGTCCGTGACCAGCAGATAATACGGATTTGCTTGATCAGTAGGATTAAGCTGCAATTCTTCCAGCTTACATTTTAGGACGTTACATCTCCTAGACACAGACCTTATTCAGTGCCCTGCTGAGCTCCTCCGTGTTTCTAGAATCAGTGCTAGTTCCAAAAAAAAATAGTATTGGTGGAACTGGTCTACGGACACTTTGGGCCTGATTTTAGAGTTGAAAGTAAAGATTCCCCTTGTGCACAATGAGCAAGATACACGCAACCTCAAATCTAGTGCATAGATATGTTCCGAGCAAAGATTCATTAATCGTCCACTCCAAAACACTCAAAATTTACCTCTTGCAGCTAACGTATTTCAAAATCCAATGCATCTCGTGGGAACGTGCCCATCTTGCGTCTCTCCGAGGTCAAGGGGCCACAACTGCGAGATATGTGCGACTCTAAATTGGGACACATATTTTTACATTATGCAGATGTACTTCTGTACAACTCTCAATCATGGTCCTTTCCGGCTTTTTGTGGAAACAATCTGCCACTCAGCACAAATTTCTTCTTCTGCACATTTATTTGTACAAGGATTACGAGATTCCTCCTAGCTATATTTAATATTATTCTTCCAGCATCCTGCTCCCTCTGCTGTATTCTTTCTATTTATTGCTTATGTCTGTTTACCACATTTATTTTCCTTGTAATTCTTATCACTTTGTGAACTGCATGGCTTCTTCTTCAGGTCACTTACTTTCTCTGCTTAACTTGCAGAAATTTCTTCATGGCCTAATTTTTCTACTTTATCTCTATTTAAGTGGTACTTTGTTAGCAGTAATCTTTCACTTCAAGTGTTTTTTTTCCCCCATAGCTTTACTACATCATACTGAACCAATATTCCAGTTTTGCTCCTAGTGCCATCCCCCACCCCATCACCTTGCTAGTGTGGCTGGTTATATTGGCTGTCTGAACATTCTAGGACATGTGTAGTTCAGAAGTAACTGGGTTTCTTATTGCTACACTGTGCAATCAGACAACAACAACATGCATAGTGACATTAGTGGTTCTCCCTATGCTATTTTCATTCAGGTGAAGAGATCTGGCAAAACATGGCTTCCCAGCTGCAAATAGCAGTTTGAGCAGGTGTTGAAAGGTATCGCTGAGTGCGGTTTTAGACTTTTCAGTTTGACATAACTAAATGTTTGCTTTGTAGGGAACCAAAAGCTCTCTGTATTTTTATTTTTACATTGAATGTAATAAAGTCATGTAACAAGGTCTGTCTTGTTGTCTTTTCTAGGTGGCTGCACCTTTGAAGAACATTATAACACCTGTGGGTACAGTGTGGCTCTGGGTACCAATGGATTTACTTGGGAACAGGTGAACACGTGGGAGAGGCCACCACTGGATACTACTGTACCAACAGGTAAACTTTACCATTAAACCTCAGCGTAACATTTCTGTTTCCTCAATGGCATCTGCTGTCTCATCTCCACCACCTCTACTTTCTTCTCTGTCCACTTTGTATCCATTGCTTTCCCTCTGGTCAGTCTCTGATTTCTGTCTCCCTCCACTAAGTTATCAAACTTCAAACCTTTATGTGATCTACATCATAAGTTTATCGTCCTTCTCTTTTCTCTACGATATCTCACTCTGCAATGCATTGTCCAGGGTCATTCATGCTGGTCAACAGCTCAGGGTTTGCCACTGGACAGAAGGCTCACCTTCTCCTGCCGGTGCTGAAGGAGAATGACACTCACTGCATCGACTTCCATTACCACTTGTCTGGCCGCACCAGCCCTGGCACCCTGAATGTCTTTGTCAAGGTGAATGGTGGACCACAAGGGAACCCGGTATGGAATGTATCTGGGGTGGTGACAGAAGGATGGGTCCGAGCTGAACTGGCAATCAGCACCTTCTGGCCCAACTTTTACCAGGTAAGCGGGAGTCACAACTTGCGTGTGTGCTCATAATTCCACAATAGCATGTATTAAGTCAATCTCACAAGAACCTATAACCTCATGTACAGATTAAGCCAGTGGATTCCAAACTTTTTCAGTTTAAGGCACCCTTAAGGTCTCCAAAGTTTTTTCAAGGCACCCCTAAGCCAAAATAATTACCAAGTAGTCCCCCGCCTTGCTTACCACTGGCCCTGGCCGAGGCACCCCAGGGAGTCTAGGCGCATAGTTTGGGAACCACAGGATTAAGCACCTTTCTCTGTGATGATCGGTTTGATGGAGAGTTTCTCACTCGGCACATCGATTGCGTTCTTCTCCTCCGACGCACACTGCCACTGTAATGCGTTGGAGAAATCGGGGCTATCGCGTTCTCTATACCAGATTTCCAAGGAAAGCATAAGACATAAGACAGGATAGCAGGTTCAGTAACGATATGCCATGTAGACTTTAATAAATATTTATTTTAATGCAACTAAAGAACTGACTGTACACCAATGCATAAAACGCCTTACTTTTAGCAGCGGAAGCTAATCCTTTTTGCCACCTTCCTGGCTTTAGGCAGACACCATCTTGACATTTGCTGACAGTTTGTGTAATTTTCTCTATGTTCTTTTACACTTACGCTCAACATTGGCATTTACACAGTATATATTATAGTTTCTGGTTCTGATAAGTGCACCGGCATAATTACTATTACACATGAAGTGATTTATCTATTTTCAAATGGCCTTTAACATCTAGATATTTCTTTTGATACGACAAAGCCTATGATACATCAGCACATGCATCTGGTGGTGATATTGGAGGCACAGAAAGACATAAACATATGCTGAGTTTGCAGATACCTTCATACAATTGTTTTTCACAACTTAAACATTTTCTGCAGAACATTTCTATAATTGGGAGCCTATAACACATCTCTAAAAAACCACCTGTATTTTTCTGAAATCTTAAGGTTTCTAACTTCATTGACTGCTTGTTGCATTATTAATATGATACATTGGTTAACATCCACTTTATCTCCCATCCATCCCCTTGGTGGATCATATGCGCTTCTGCAATAGATGGGAAGCACAATGCACAGTGGGGTTTGTAGTCTTGTGCTCTGCAGTGCTTAAGTGATGTAATGGTTATCTTCACAACACTACAGCAAACTCATGGGGGACTTGCAATGCAAGGTTTCTAAGTTTCTAATAAAAGACTGTTATTTGCACACATGGGGGTCCTTGTCTGACAACCTATTTGAAGGCAGCCATAAATTCAATACTAATTCAGAGAGGAGTACTAAGGAGCAAAAACAAAAGATCAGAGTGCAGCACATTCTTCTATAGTACGGTGAAAAAAAATCTTATTTATTTTACAATGTATTATTTTATCCAATTTGACTGCAAACTAAACATTCTAAAATGAGATTTCATCCTGGAAGCGAGTAGACACAAAGGTGTTGCCTGATTTCTAAGGCTTTGCAGAGGTTTTCCACAGCCTACCAACTAGGAGATGACATTATGCAGTCATTTCAGTGCGATGTTGCTTCATAATTCTACTCGCCTGAGATGCTGAGAGGCCACGTAGACCGGAGATAGTCCACAAAGGGAGCTGGAAGTGGTGCTTTAACGCACTTGGCACATCATTGTTTTCACTCTTTTACCTTGTATACAGCCTACCTCATTTATTGTTTACAGATTATAAACTTTTAACAATGGGATCAATTGGGGCTTAACATGTCCATTTATCTTATAAAGATAGGATACATTAAAGATTGACACCATATAAAGCGACATCATTTGCAACCAGATGACGGATTAGAATGTTTATTCTTATATAGTACTGAATAATACACATTAAAAATTCAACAATGTAATTACCACAGCTGATATAATCATCCTATATTTTCAGGTATTAAAACCCATTCAATTAATCTCCAGCACGTTAATCCAACACTATTCATGTCTTCACATAAATATATTTACATATGGTTAACACTTGTACCTCAAGATGTTCCATTAGAATAAAATCATATCCATATTATGTACCATTTGAAAATACATGAAGGAGCAACCTTTCAACCGTCTTTGGACTCTTTATTAACTCATTTTTGTGAATCCATAACCTTCCCACTCTTTCGCCTGAAGAGACAAACTAACTTTGTGGGCCCTGGACTGAGGATGAAGTAAAAAAAAGCTATCAAACCTCTAAAGAAAGACAAAGGGTCTGGTCTCACGGCTTCACCAATAACTTTTATTCCTCCTTTCAATCAAACTCATTCTCTTTTATATCGAAACTATTAAAAAAAGGCACTGAAGGAAACTTCCCCTAAAGTAATACTTTAGGCGCAAATGATCACAATACCTAAAAACCAGGCAAAACTCCATCTCTCACTCAGAACTATCATCCAATCGTTCTGCTAAATTCAGACATTTTCACTAAATTAATTGCCAGCAGATGGAACGCTAGTCGTCCCCAGCTTGTAAACCAGGGGCCTGATTCATTAAGGATCTTAACTTAAGAAGTTTCTTATTTCAGTCTCCTGGACAAAACCATGTTACAATGCAAGGGGTGCAAATTAGTATTCTGTTTTGCACATAAGTTAAATACTGACTGTTTTTTCATGTAGCACACAAATACTTGATAGCTTATTTGAACACTGAAATTTAAAGTTGATATTTGTGTGCTACATGAAAAAACAGTCAGTATTTAACTTATGTGAAAAACAGAATACTAATTTGCACCCCTTGCATTGTAACATGGTTTTGTCCAGGAGACTGAAATAAGAAGTTTCTTAAGTTAAGATCCTTAATGAATTAGACCCCAGGTTTGTACTAAGTCGACAAGCCCCTGACAACAAAGAAATAGTCTGTAATGTAATAGCACACCGTAGCGCTAGTTTCAAACCTTTAGTTTTGCTTTCTCGAATGCAGAGAGAAAGCATCTGACCAATTACACTGGGGATACTAACTGAATTTGCTTTCCTGGGTTCCTTCCTGCAGGCATTCATCACACTATATAACAGTCAGTCTGCCGAATGTTTATCAATGGTTCTTTATCTTCTATTTTTGTGATTTTGAGCAAAATTCTGCAAAGATGTCATCTATTTCCCCTCATCTTCGCTCTAGTAATGGAACCGCTAACAGAGAAGATATGAAAATCTGAATCAATCTGTGGGTCATATATAGGCAGCAGTCATCATAAGCTTTGTCTAAAAACAGCTAGCTAAATTTTTCCTTAGAAGACCTCATTTGGATCAGTAAAGAAAATAGACTACCCAAGAGTGTGTTATACACAGTAGAAGCCAGGGACAAAGTGTTAACTCTCACTCAAAATGTTATCCTCCCTTCCTCCTTCCTTTCTACCCTGGCTCTGTCCAAGCTAATTCCGGGATTCCAAATCACTTCCTGTTATAATTATGGAATCCTTAAAATTCAAGATTTATTTGACAACAACACCTGTCCTTTTCCCAACTCCCAAGAAAAACACCGGACTCTATGCTTTTTGCAAACGTTTCCAATGTGTCACTGGATCCACTCCCAAGTTTGCCCTACCCCTACTTTAAAACCACCTCCTTTGTGCCGTCTCGCCAAGCTCATACCTAGATCCTACAAGGGCAGTGTCACCTCCTGGTATAAAATTGTATTCTGTCCTATTGATGAGCACAAACTTCCAATACAAAGCAGATGGGAAACAGACCTCCAACTATCTCATACTCAGGGGCGCATGCAGGGGGGGTTTCCCCTCCGCTAACGAAGTTGTGTTTATTTCACAGCTTTTTTTGAACTTTGGAAATGACTTTAGAGAGAAGTGGTGGAGAAGGATCTTCTCCAGCTCTAGTAGTTACAATAATGTGTCTGGCTACATATTCATCATGGGCTTGGAGGTATGATGGGATAATGCTGTAGTAGAGAGATCTTGGGTGGGAAATCAGTTACTAATTAACACCTGATTGACTAGGTTGAAGTCCTCAGACCACTATTGTATTGTATACAGCACCGCCGCGGATGCTTTTTTGACAGCGCCGCGGCTGCGATTTATTACAGTGCTGCCGAAACTAAGCTGGCGCAGCAGCTCTCTTGCTTTGTTTTTTTTTTGGGTGTGGGTGGGAAACCTTCCCTAAAAATCCTGCATGCGCCCCTGAGACTCTTACTGGGAGGCAATCTATCAAAACTCTTTTAAAATGTCCAAATGTATTAACCACAGTGACATTTTGGTAAAAAGTGGTCAAAATTCTCCATAGATTGTTTATGATGTCAGTGAAACACCATAAAATCTGGGGTGACGTGATCCACATCTTCTGGTCATGCCCCTACTGCAAAATCTGTGGTTTGAGGACTTCGACCTAGTCAATCAGGTGTTAATTAGTAACTTATTTCCCACCCCGAGATCTCTCTACTACAGCATTATCCCATCATACCTCCAAGCCCATGATAAATATGTAGCCAGACACATTATTGTAACTATTAGAGCTGGAGAAGATACTTCTCGGCCACTTCTCTCTAAAGTCCTTTCCAAAGTTCAAAAAAAGCTGTGAAATGAAAACAATTGGCTTTAAAAACTATTGTTCTTTCTCCTCCCCCTCACTAAATGGCATAAATAGTTTGTCTATTACACTGAGCACCTCACCTTGTCCTGATTCCATTTCTAATAGACACCTTTGTTCGAACTGTATCAATTCTTTTATTCTGCTAGCTAAATATATTCCATTGTTATATATCCCATTGTTATGTATTCTGCAATACCTTGTAACCTAATCCCCCTCCATGCTCACCCCCAACTGTTTTTGTCTTTCACTAAGTTCTTTTTTGTTTGTACCCATTATTTGAACATTTTCAATAAATGTTTCTGAGTTAAAAAAAAAAACACGAAGAGCTCAGGGTCCAATATAAATGTATCCATATAATATTCAACAAAAAACAAAAATGCCAAACATAGAGTAATAAATATGAAAAAATATGAAAGGTATGTCTGTAAATGGAAGGAGGCAGGATATGGAAACATCAGAAATAAAAACAATATAGTGTATGTATGTTTTAAAATTGTGTAAAAATAGAGGGTTAAATAATTATGCATACCGGAGAGATTATTCACTTTAGCATATAAAAATAATCCATATGGTTACCAGAAAGGACTGACAAATTTTAGATTTTCAAACCTTTGATTTGGAATTAAAGTTACGTTTATACTTTACTCGTACATTTACATAAAATACATGAGGCTTATCTGCAATCTTTAAGTAAAGATGTCCACACGTTTGGTAAAGTCTCTGGCCAGGAGAATAGCCCCACGATCACTGGAGAGAATGCAGCGTTCAAGCGGATATACGTTCCAGATGGAGGCCCTACGCGTTTCATAGCATGTACTTCCTCAGGGAGTATGGGAGATAACATACAAATGGCAGTTTACATAGTGTTCCTCATTAGTCCAGTGTCCAATCAAACAAGAATGACAATTCCTAGATATGGCTGTTACTTCCTGTATCTAGGAAGTATTGTATGTATATCACATCCAGACAGGTGCATAGTTAATAAATAACTGTTAGTGTTTTACAAGTAGGAATATATACAGATACAATGACAGGAGGCCCTGCTCGAAAAAGCGTACAATCTAAGGGGAGGGTAGGACGGACAGAGACGCAATGGTAGGAGGAGGGAATGGGGAGAACGGAGGCAGAGACGGAGAGGGGGGGAGAGGAGAATGAAAAGGAGTGAGGTAAGAGGGGGACAGGAGGGAGGGCAGGAGAGGGAGGGGGGTAGGGGGAGGTGCTTAAGTCTCCTGGACAAAACCATGTTAAAATGCAAGGGGTTTTCTATTTTGCACAGAACTTACATACTGGCTGTTTTTTCATGTAGCACACAAATACTTGATAGCGTAATTGTACACTGAAATGTAAAGTTGATATTTGTGTGCTACATGAAAAAACAGACAGTTTTTAACTTATGTGCAAAGTAGAAAACTAATTTTCACCCCTCGCATTTTAACATGGTTTTGTCCAGGAGACTTAAGTAAGAATTTTCTTGCCTAAGTTCCTAAATGAATTAGTCCCATAGAGTGTAACATTAAAGGAAGTTAGCATTATCAAAGTCAAAAAATGTAGTTGACATAAGCTGTACTTCTGATACGTAGGTTCCTGTACACTGGGTTTTATGGAGAAAATCACGGCATATTTAAATAATAAACCCAAGAAGTATACCCAGACGTGGGGAAAAATTTATCAAGCTGTGGGTTTAAAAAAGTGGAGATGTTGCCTATAGCAACCAATCAGATTCTAGTTATCATTTATTTAGTACATTCTACAAAATGACAGCTAGAATCTGATTGGTTGCTATAGGCAACATCTCCACTCTTTCAAACTCGCAGCTTGATAAATTTACCCCACGGTGTCTTTGGTTTTTATACCACAGATCTGCCCTTAGGAATAGCCCTGCTCTTACTTATTATATTAACTTATTCAGACCACCAGTGATAGCCCCCAACCAGTATTCACCACAACATATCTTGCCCCAATTCTCCCTCACCATTGGCTTTTTCTACCCCCCCCCCTCCATTCCCCTAGACCCCACTAATTATACATATGTCATCTCAATCCTGATATGCCACTTATGCCATAGTACTGCTATTGTCCTGCATTTAAGGCTCATTGCTTGTGTATGTTCACTGCTTACAATGGTCTATCTTTAGATATATTGTACTATAATTGCACATTCTTATGTACTGGCTTTTTCTGTATGCTTTTATATGTAAATGACAATAAAGAAACTTTGAAAAAAATGTCAATCATATGTAAACGCAGATAATTCTACAGTACTTGTATAACCATAGTAATATACATTTATTTGCAGTGGCACATTCATACTATTTACAGTAAATTGTTGCCATTGTCATATGTTTCCTTGTCGCTTATACATTGTGCACCTAAGGCATTATTGATGAAAATGCAGATAATTCATTTAATATAACCAATTACATGACTGAGGCACTAGGAGTCTGTGACATCACAGAAGCAGACAGTAAGCTGCAAATTTCCACAAGCCGAATTGATGTCAGTAGTTCCTAACTAATAAATAATAACCCGTATTCTCATGGCTATTGATTCAGCCCATAAAAAGGATGCCTGCACTGTGTGTAAGTGAATGGTGTATATCCTTTTAAAGAGATGTTATTGAGTGAGGTTCTTATACATTCTTTGTACAGAAGTGTGAAGATTTCCAACTATGTTGTCCCTTTGCAGATTATATTTGAAGCCGTCTCCGTTAAGGATAACCCCGGATATATTGCTGTGGATGAAGTTCGTGTTCTGGCTCACCCATGCAGTATGAACAATTACTACAGATGATACCTTAAATGTTTCACTTCTCCGTTATTAATGTTTCATTTGCATTTCTCACTCCCCTTTCTTCAATGTGACTTAAACCTTCTCTAAAATGTACAATTATGGTTTTCCTACTTAAACTCATTTTAGCCAACTTCCCTCTGTCACCCCAATATCTGGTATCCATTTAATAACCTCTCTTATCACTATGGGGTCCATTTATCAATGGGTGAAACTTCCCAAAATCTGGCAAAAAACAGGAGTAAACATGTACTGTCACTGTCTTCCTATCACTATCACCATCCTGGTGATAGCCGGGGTTCTGAACGAGAAAAAGGCTTTATTACGTTCGATTTTCTGGTTGTTTTTTTGTTTTTGTTTTTTTGCTTTTTTAATAACTTTATAATTTTATTCTTTATACGACTCTGGAATGCCCAAGTCCAAGCTTCCAGTTCCAGTGTGGATGCACGAGCCGGTTCAAGCACACGCAGAGGGTCCCTGCAGTGGCCTATAGATAAAAAGTGCTGAAACCCGCTTAGCTATCACTGCGATTATTCTCCCGCAGAAAATAAAGGACAGAAAATACATTTCTTTATGTACACTGATATATATTCACCAACCAATTGCACAGAACCTAGAACTTTCTCTTTTGCAGATAAACCCTTTATTGTATGTACTTGTCATTTTCAGGTTATTAGTTTTCTTATCTGAACAGAAACATGCAGAATATTGCTGTATCTGTTATAACCAACCTTTGATCAAAGCAGAAAAATATATTTTGCTGATTATTTCATACATTTCATACAAATGGTAAAAAAAATCCCACTGAAACTGGACTCATTTTTGTCCTACTTTCATGTATTTCCATCACCTACTTTCTCTTCCTTTGCCCTTGTACTCTCCCCTCTACAAACATTACACACATTTCTCTCCACATTCGTCATTCCCCCCTGAATGTCATCATGTGTCATGTCTCACGCTAATATATATCCTGCTTTGTGCTTCCTTACTCCTCTTGGGATGACAGGGTACAGGACCAAATACTGATTGCCGCAGCTTTTATAGGGTGGTATAGAATTTCTTTAGTGACAGGTTGCCCCCGTAAGCAGTTAGTAAATCACTAAGGGTCATTTATGATCCTGCAAAAGAGAGTTAATACAAGTCAATTGCCATTTATTCACCTACTTCTAAATGACTGCCCTATTTGTTCTGGAAAGCACTTGTAGTAACTGCAGTTGTGCAAATGTTGTGCTCTTTTTCATTGGAGATATCAGGCATATGGTACATTACTTGCTGAATATTGGTTAGGCATAGTCATGTGCCTCTTAATGTTCCCAATCCACAGACAACATTTTGTATTACATGGTGAGCTATTTAAATGACCTGAGATGAGACTTGATCAAGCAGCAATTTAGAAAAAAATGTAAAACTTGGGGCGGTCCACAAATGACCATATTCAGGAGGTTTTACATTTGCCACTAGATGCATTTCCATCTTGAATCGTAATGTCACAAATAGTCACGCAAAGCATGGTGGCAAGTCCCTACAGCAGAAAGTTGGAGTGTGCCTTGTATGTGCACTGCGGTCAAGTGGATAGGCAAACCGAGGGGGTTTCTAGTGCCTGGAAACCCCCCTCCAAGCCTGGGGCACTGTATAATTGAGGTGGCTGGACCCTGCCCCCACTTCACACAGCTCTGCTTGAAAAGGGAGAGCTGTGTGTACCTAATAGTAGTGCATACAGCATTGCCCATGTATATTTTAGGGATAGGAAGAGTTGAAGGGCAGCCAAGCACTGTCTAATATTATAGCCACGCCCCCATGCATGCTGGTCACGCCCACTGGTGGCGTGGTGTGGAAACCCCCCTCTACAAATCCTGCGTTTGCCCCTGAAGTGGGTGCATTTGTGCATGATATAATTCACTATAGCTCCTCCTTTTTGCAGCTTGACCCTTACTGACTTTTTACAAATTCTTATTTTACATATATTTGTTCATCTGTGAGTAGTGCAGCAGTTTGATGGGAAAAATACATGTCTGCTAACTATAAAAAAAAATGACTGTCAGAATACATTTATATGTATTTATACCGCTAATATAGATATGACATAGCATGGAGCATCTGGTCCACAACGGCGGCTATCGGGCTGGAAGAGTAACCCTAAAAGAAGCTGTCTCTCGTGAAATCCTCTCTAAAACGTGCTCTCTCATTATTTCCATGTTTCAGTCTCATGACACAAGATTCAGTGTCTTAATAAGACTGCAGTGAGGCAGAGGGGGCTATTAGGGCCTAGGGAGAGGGGATTTCTCAGCGTTTAGAAACCCCTTCAGTCTAACGGATATGTGTGTGAGGCACGAGCTTATCTCTGCTGTGGTTGGGACTGAGAGACTTATAATAATTGTTTGTTCCAACAGTGGAGACAGATTTACAGACCTAATCTAAGGCGTGTTTGTGTGTTAGGCATTCAGAAAGTATAAGTCCCTTATGCCTGTTTATTACTAAATGTTGGGAGATACAAATCTTGTTGTCTGTGTTCTAGCAAGTAATAGGTTCACGCAATAATTTCTTCTGCATGGAGTCAGAGACTAAAATGTTCTTATATATTAGGAGAAGTGTCTAGAAATGTATCACAGATATGTTTGTGTATTAGGATTGGGTAAATGGTACCTGTGAGGTGGGAGGTAAATGTCCTGATATCTGTGTATTAAGAGGATGTGAGAGGTACATGTCCTGATGTCTGTGTATTAGGAGGATGTGATAGGTACATGTCCTGATATCTGTGTATTAGGAGGATGTGAGAGGTACATGTCCTGATGTCTGTGTATTAGGAGGATGTGATAGGTACATGTCCTGATGTCTGTGTATTAGGAGGATGTGAGAGGTTTGTGTAATGATTTCTGTGTATTAGCAGGAGGTGAGAGGTACATGTCCTGATGTCTGTGTATTAGGAATAGGAGAGAGGTACATGTCCTGATGTCTGTGTATTAGGAGGAGGTGAGAGGTACATGTCCTGATGTCTGTGTATTAGGAGGAGATGAGAGGTACATGTCCTGATGCCTGTGTATTAGGAGGAGGTGAGAGGTACATGTCCTGATGTCTGTGTATTAGGAGGAGGTGAGAGGTACATATCCTGATGTCTGTGTATTAGGAGGAGGTGAGAGGTACATATCCTGATGTCTGTGTATTAGGAGGAGGTGAGAGGTACATGTCCTGATGTCTGTGTATTAGGAGGAGGTGAGAGGTACATGTCCTGATGTCTGTGTATTAGGAGGAGGTGAGAGGTACATGTTCTAAAGTCTGTGTATTAGGAGGAGGTGAGAGGTACATGTCCTGATTTCTTTGTTTGGGAGGTGAGAGGTAGATGTCCTGATGTCTGTGTATTAGAAGGAGGAGAGAGGTACATGTCCTGATGTCTGTGTATTAGGAGGAGGAGAGAGGTACATGTCCTGATGTCTGTGTATTAGGAGGAGGTGAGAGGTACATGTCCTGATGTTTGTGTATTAGGAGGAGGTGAGAGGTACATATCCTGATGTCTGTGTATTAGGAGGAGGTGAGAGGTACATGTTCTGATGTCTGTGTATTAGGTGGAGGTGAGAGGTACATGTCCTGATTTCTTTGTTTGGGAGGTGAGAGGTAGATGTCCTGAGGTCTGTGTATTAGAAGGAGGAGAGAGGTACATGTCCTGATGTCTGTGTATTAGGAGGAGGAGAGAGGTACATGTCCTGATGTCTGTGTATTAGGAGGAGGTGAGAGGTACATGTCCTGATGTCTGCGTATTAGAAGGAGGGGAGAGGTACATATCCTGATGTCTGTGTATTAGGAGGAGGTGAGAGGTACATGTCCTGATTTCTTTGTTTGGGAGGTGAGAGGTAGATGTCCTGATGTCTGTGTATTAGAAGGAGGAGAGAGGTACATGTCCTGATGTCTGTGTATTAGGAGGAGGAGAGAGGTACATGTCCTGATGTCTGTGTATTAGGAGGAGGTGAGAGGTTCATGTCCTGATGTCTGTGTATTAGGAGGAGGTGAGAGGTACATATCCTGATGTCTGTGTATTAGGAGGAAGTGAGAGGTACATGTCCTGATGTCTGTGTATTAGGAGGAGGTGAGAGGTACATGTCCTGATGTCTGTGTATTAGGAATAGGAGAGAGGTACATGTCCTGATGTCTGTGTATTAGGAGGAGATGAGAGGTACATGTCCTAATGCCTGTGTATTAGGAGGAGGTGAGAGGTACATGTTCTGATTTCTGTGTATTAGGAGGAGGTGAGAGGTACATGTCCTGATGTCTGTGTATTAGGAGGAGGTGAGAGGTACATGTCCTGATGTCTGTGTATTAGGAGGAGGTGAGAGGTACATGTCCTGATGTCTGTGTATTAGGAGGATGTGAGAGGTTTGTGTAATGATGTCTGTGTATTAGGAGGATGTGAGAGGTTTGTGTAATGATGTCTGTGTCCCCCATCACCATGTTTAAATTGATTGGCTGATTTGGGAAGAACAAATAAGGACATTATATATTCTGCTTATGCGATGCCTATCTCAAACGATCTAAAAGTGTCCAATTTAATAATAATTATATATGGCCAAGTTGGGTACAGACAGTTGTTCAAATTGGATTGCATGATAGCCAACATTAGAAAGCAGAAGACAAAGAAATATACTGTGTTTAAGGTGTCCTTGTATGTGTAGTACCAATAGATAAGATGCATGTCCCTGACATTTCTATAAATGACTCTGCTATTCTCTGATCTTTTTATGGTTGCTTTGAAATTGTGCCAGGCACTCACAGAATGAGCAGTAATTCTCAGCCTGTGGCTCATTTAGGAGGCTGTACAGACAGCATCTATACGTTTAGTCTCCTAATAACTACATCAAGCCAGAGCTCTATAAACTAAACTGTTTGTTACTTTAAAGGTGTCTGCACTAATATCACTGTATTTGTCTTTGCATTCAGGGAACGCTCCCCATTTTCTGCGCTTGCAGAACGTGGAAGTAAATGTTGGGCAGAATGCCACCTTCCAGTGCATTGCAGGAGGGAAATGGTCTCAACATGATAAGCTCTGGCTACAGGTAGGAGAAAGCAAATGAGTCAAGCGAGATTGATTGGAATGCAGACAATGTGGATAACCCAGTAACTTAAGTACACAGTGGAGATGCGTAAGGTCCACCTCGCAATGCAAAAGCAGCTTTTTGCCCACTGTACACTGTGCGTCTAGGTTTTTGCCAAGGCACATGGGTTAGATCTTTCTGCCCCACTGCACATATTGGTACACTTATAGGTTGCGTACAATCTCATGACGGCAGAGAGTAAGGTACATCTTGATGAGTACTCGGTGCACATGCTAAAATAAAGGTGTTTAATGCTGTGCATCTGCTGCACTTTGTAAATGACCTTCACAATATTTATCTATTGCAATGTTTTTCACAGTGGAAGATAACAGATACTGTTGTATCTTTTTCATATTAAAAATTCTCTATAGTCATTGAATGGAACTGAGAAAGCAGATTGAGCATACATCAGTGAGATCCCCAGTACACTGAAAGTCCAGCTATGCCAATAGGGGAGGGCTGGCAAATTTTAGCCCAGGGGGCAAGACTCGACTCAGCAGCCTATTTTAAAGGGAAAAGAAATGCAGGTTGCTCAGTGACCCAGCCCAAGGTAGCCAGCTATGGATGCCCCCCTGCCCTCCAGCCCAGCCAGCCCCTGTATGCCAGCACTCAGCCAGGGGACATGGCATTACTAGGGGAAAGGGCAGCACGATCTTTGGCCAGGAAGCCCTAATTGGCACCTATTTAAAAATTACAAGCTACAGTATTTATATTTACCAACTTAGCTTATTAAAAAAAACGGGTACTAAGATAAACAGCCCTGAAAAGCAACTTGTAAATTGTAACTGCTGGTTTTCAATAATCTACTTGTCAATTGAGACTAGTAAGAAAAAATAAATAAAAAGAGTTGGTAAATGTTTTAATCACTGATCAGTCGATCATCTTGGGCCTGATTCATTAAGGATCTTAAATGAAGAGGTATCTTATTTAAGTCTCCTGGACAAAACCATGTTGCAATGCAAGGGGTGCAAACTAGTTTTCTGTTTTGCACATAAGTTAAATACTGACTGTTTTTTCTTGTAGCACACAAATATCAACTTTAAATTTCAGTGTACAAATAAGCTATCAAGTATCTGTGTGCTGCATGAAAAAACAGTCAGTATTTAACTTATGTGCAAAACAGAAAACTAGTTTGCACCCCTGGCCTTGTAACATGGTTTTGTCCAGGAGACTGAAATAAGATACCTCTTCATTTAAGATCCTTAATGAATCAGGCCCCTTCTGATGATTGCTGTGCAGCTTACCATATTCCATGTATGAGTAAGTACTAAACCAAACGAAAACTGCTGAAATATATTTTTAGTGGTGACAAAAGTACATTCACATACAATGCTATAAAGTTAATATTTGTTTTTGAAAAATAAAAATAATTTCTTTGAGCCTGAAATGTCAGCAAGTGTGGGGGCTTCACTATTCACCAAAGGTGGCTGTTAATGATTAAAATTCATCCTTTTTTTTTTAATCGTTCCTAGCTGAAAATGCAGTTGGGCCGAGATTTTTATGTGCTTGTGGTCATCAGCCGTCCACACTAATGGGGCACCGTGGGATAGTGAATCTGTGATGGCGATAAAGCTATTAGTCATACAAAAAATTATGCATTAAGTAATAGCTAAATATTCTTGTAAGCGAAAAGCATTTTTTTGCCTTTTATTAACTAAGCATCTGACCTGTAAAGTATATTTTTTTGCATGTTCTCAACTTAGAACTTGCATATTCACAAGGATGGATACATCTGCGCTTAAGAATTAGCATGCAAATATCATCTTTTTGTGCAAACATGACAATTTTATATTGCCTACTATATGCAAAACCATGTTCTTATTTAAAGACAGCTAAGATACAATATTTATATTGCTGACTGGTAAGGCTTGGAGAGTAACCCCTGAATCACAGCAGATTGACAGCTTAGTATTTTTAGTAGCTAGTTATTTTGACTTCAGGTTTACAAACTGGATTAGACAAGCTGTACTTACCGTTCTGCTGACAGCAACGGTATGACTGATTGTGAGTCTTTATCTCTATTTTGCAGCAGTGGAACGGGCGCGACACAGGCCTCATGGTAACTCGCGTGGTAAATCACAGACGGTTCTCTGCCACAGTTAGCGTTGGGGAAACTGCTCAGCGCAGCATCAGCAAATATCGCTGTGTCTTACGTTCTTCTGGTGGTTCGGGAGTTTCCAACTATGCAGAACTCATTGTTAAAGGTGAGGAAATGGACATTGCTTGTACCATTGACGTTTAGCCTTGACTGTATTCAGAAATAAAAATAATGTTTTCATGTACTATAAAATTAAATGTAATTAATCTTTGCAGTGTGTTTACTTGTATTAAATTGGCTTGTTGTCCTGCTTTTCCTGGTGTTAGCGCATCCATTCCCATGACAACTTTTATATTTGTAACCAGATATGAGCTGTTCCATATAGCGAAGCTACGGGGCAGAAAACTACCTTTACCTTTCGAGGTAGGGGGCTGCCAGTCATAAAGCACCCATAGGGAGGGTGAAGGTGTATAAGGAAGTGACTTTTTGACTAAATGGTAACTCAACCTAAATAAAAGATTTTCACAATAATACTTCTTTGCTCGTCTCGAGTCCTGAAGATAATTGCTGGTGCTGGAGTTGTATCAATCACTTCTTGTAGACTGACAACTGGTAGAAATTTTACAATGAAAGGACAAGCTTTGGCAGCTGCCTTGACAACACTACCACTTGTGCTGGAAACTTTTCAATTCACCAACAAAGCGTATTTGCCAAACTGCATGGACCTCCGCAATCTTCTAGTCCGGGGGATATATTTATTATAAAAATGTTATTGTTTTGGATTTACCCTCTGATTAAGAGTTGTCTAGATTTAGACAACCCCCTCTCTTTTAGTAGTGCCACTGCACAGTTTGTGTATTGGAGAGAGTGCCCCCCCACACACACCCTGGGCCGCATTCACTACCTCATTGCAGCTGGCAAAACTAAGCAGAGGAGGAGGAGCAAAGTCCTTTCCTTAAGGCAATGTGTGGGTAATGTAAAGTTACTTAGTCTGTAGCTGTTTCATTATTGTGGTTCCTGTTTGGTCAATTCAATCAGGAGCCACAATAGTTTCCAGTCATAGCTGGGGACAGCTATGATGCTTCAATAGTAGCAGGATTTTCCTCCTCCTGTGACCATGGCCAAAATACCAGGGGTCCAGGCTTTGCGTGGCCATTAATTAGGGGAATCTATTAAAATAAAGGGAGAGAATGTGTATGGTTATTTTTTCCTTTTAACATTTTCAAATAGAAAACTGAGAATACTTAGCGACAGACCGTATCAAAGCTATAAAGATCTTCTCTTTGGCTATATCTAAAATCTTGACCTTGTTGATCATTTTTGTTGTTGTAGTTATTAGTACTTTTGTATATTCTTCTTTCATTGCTTTATCTGTCTCTATATTTCCCCTGTCTTCTATTCCCATAACTCTCTTTCTTTTCTTATATTTTTAAAGAGTATTTGTCTTCCTTGTTACTTCCTATGAAACCTTTCCTTCTATCTATAGATTCCCCTCGCTCACACTTGCCCCTTCTGAGCGTCACCTTGATCTACATTTCTCCTGGTTCTCTCCTACTGCTCTCTCTCTCTGTGTCCCTGTTGTCTTTATTTTACACAATGTGTAAATCCCAGCAGGTATCCCGAAGTCTCATCCCCTCCTGCCGTCTTCTCACTTCCATCTTGAATCTCCGGCTGTGCGTTACAGTCTTATTATTATTGTCTTCATTTCTTCACAGCCCCCTACTGTCTTTTTTTAGATTTAATCTAATACTTCATTCCTGTAAGTGTCAGAAAAAGGTAGTGGGAATGAGACTACGGGATACCTGCTGGTTATACATTTATTGGGGGACTAATGAGAATGAGAAACCAAAGAGTCATTGGAACACTTAAAAGTGGAAATACAGGGTTTCGGTTAGTGGAGATTTTGTAGCATATAAAGCAGAGATATAGGGGAAAGTTGCCAGATTTCAGGTGGAGTTTCAGGAAATAGGCAGTGGTGGCGTTGTGAAGAACAGGTTTATTTGGATGAAGGTATAGTGTGCTTTGCCGAGATGTATATGTACCAAAAATGTTGCCGATTTAGAGTTGCAAGTAACTTGCATTTGCAGCCTCCTGCACCAGGAGAGACAGATCAGGGGCATAGATATGGGAGTTTAGTATAGTAAGGGACAGGTTTCATATTGTACACCCCCTGGGGAGGCAAACTAGCTAGACTGTCTGCATGTATGGGCAGCACGGTGACTTAATGTTTAAGGTTAACCCTTCTGCCTCACAGCACTGGGGCCATGAGTCCGATTCCTGACTATGGCCTTATCTGTGGGGAGTTTGTATGTTCTCCCCGTGTTTTTGTGGGTTTCCTCCTGGTGCTCCGGTTTCCTCCCACAATCCAAAAACATACTAGTAGGTTAATTGGCTTGTATAAAAATTTACCCTAGTCTCTGTGTGTGTGTGTGTGTGTGTGTGTGTGTGTGTTATTAAAACTGTAAGCTCCAATGGGGCAGGGACTGATGTGAATGAGTTCTCTGTACAGCGCTGCGTAATTAGTGGTGCTATATAAATAAATGATGATGATGATGATGTCTATAAATGCCTCTTAGGAGGTATATATTTTGCCCTTACCCATGAGCTGGTGTAATGCTATGTGCTGATGATGATGACAGCACCAGCAAATATCTTTACTGTTTAAATAATATAAAAAAGCAAACTAGCATGCTACTCCTCCCTCAAAATGAATAACCAGCATCAGTGCCATAGCCTGGGCTGGTTACCACTAAAGCAGGGGGCTAAGACATATTTGCCAACTCTCCCGGAATGTCCAGGAGACTCACAAATTCTGGGTAGTTCTCCTGCAGTCCTGGGAGAGCAGGCAAGTCTCATGCATCCTACACAAAATTACGTGATTAGCGTTGAATCGCGGCATTAACCTCCCTTTACACCCTATTCCACCTTACCACCACACCCCGTCCCTGGGATCTCTCGGATGCTGACAACACAAATTTGGCAAGTATGGGCTAAGAGCATTATTTCCCCCTGCCAAACCTGTAGTCAGTATCAGGATTTGGCAGGACAGGCTGGTCTTTGTACTATAATAATGAAATCTGCAGTGTTGGATCTCACTGCCATAATGTGACCCAGCCTCAGCCTGGTTAACAAGGGCCTGAAGCAACTAGGAGAATCAGGACGCAAATTAAGTGCACATCCCCGAGGGCGAATCGGTTCTACCCTGAATAGCACTGGGACTCCTCCTAGCACCCCTGCCGCGGTGGATGACAAGGTAATAGTTATAAGTCAAAAATAGATTAAACACTGATGCAGAACTGCAAGTCCCAACAAGCACTATCAGGCATTGGTATGCTGGTGCTTAGTGCCCTGGTAGCTGGAAAAAGAAATTAAAATAAAAACATCCCAAACTCCTTGTTTACTTTTTTTAAAAAAAAATCTAAATTCATAGGGGATCCCCATTCCTGAGGCAGTCCAAAGGGAAATGAGAATTTTTGTGAAGGCTGGGGGGGCTGCTGTGAGGGACACAGAGACTGCAGCTATAGTGAAAGGAGCCGTTTCCTGGACTTGTGAGCAGATTTGAAGGGTCCTGCAAATGCAGGAAGTGACTTATTGTGGAGGCAACTCTGAGCTGCTGTAATAATGGTAATCAGACAGTGTATTATGCGGAATATGGTCAGCTGTGGAAGCATTATAAGATCTGGGGTTCAGTTATTATGACCTATATGGCACTTGATCTTGGTAAGGACTAAGATGAGCTATGCACATACTCTAGCGACTTTGTGACTCTGTCATGTGACAGGGGTAAGAGGGGACGTGGTGACGTCTTTGGCTTCACCATAGCTCCGCCACCACTATAAAATGGCAAAATTCACTGATTCACTGCATTGAATAGTGTGGGCAGGGCTTAATGACGTGATTGCACTCAGCCCCCCGATATTTAGTGCCATGAAGTTCAGCATTTTTTAGGATCTAGGATGTTTGCCTACTCTTCCCCCCGAAATTCAGGAGCCTCACGGAAATTGCGGAAGAGTAGGCAAGTATGTCTATGCATAAATATAGTTAAATGAAGATCTGGGCTTGATTTATTATGACTTATATGGACAGTTAGGGCAGACATTATGGGCCTGATTCATTAACAAACGCTTAAAGAATGTAATGTACGTTTTTAAAAAAAACGCACATACATCGGGTATACGCACGTCCGTGTTCAACAGGGAGCGGATCAGAAGATACGTGCACTGATGAATTTGGGTGTAGGTCTGCTCAGCTCTACTACACAAGACACTGCAGAATACGTAGAAATAGCTCTGTGGAACATCAAGTCACAAAAGAACACACAGGAAAAAATAATATTCAATTAATGTCACTGTCACAAACGCCCAGCCTGTCCCAGATACAGCAATCTGAACAGCTGGCCGTGACTGGCATCACCTTAGTCACTTAGCAATGAATACACCTTTTCTGCCACCACAAAGGATTTATTATGGTGTTCTTTCATTTACCAAAACCACTTATTAATGTTTCATACTTAAATCACATACACATGTAGCATGAGCCTCCCTGGGCTTCGCAAGTTCACAAAGAATCACGGAGAATACACTAGATTAAATTTATTTAATTCTGAAAGATGTTTCCAAGGCTTAATTACAAAAAAAGGTTAATGACAAGACATACAATAAATTTGCATAAATAAGTTTCAGAAAATAAAATAGGAAATAAAATCAGAGTGACTACTTACTTAGTTAAGACTTGGTTTGTGAGGGAACACAGTTGAGAAGAAAGGGACATTTCAATCTTGATAGACCCCTCATGAAAATGCACTATGTAATGTCTAAAGCAGAAGATTTTAAACCCTTCTTACAGGCTCTTTACCCCCACCTTAGGAATTACATTTTAAATTGAGTCAGAATGATTCCCAAAATGACACAGAGCTTTCCGAAGTAAATTATCTATCACTAAGATATATGTTTGGGCACCTCAGATAATTTCTCACCTCTGCTCTGCTTGATTGGCTAGATGGTTTACAACTTTGGGGTTTCAAACTCCTCCGAGATCCTTATCTATATGGCTAGTTTCAAAAGACTCTTTGTTAATTGCACAGGTCACCTAGGTCAGCCAGCAAAGCATACCTTGAGAGGTTACATAAAATTTACACATTGTCATACATGAATTCAACAGAAAATAACAATCAGTCATTAAACATACTACATAATATAGGCATTAATGGCAAAACATAAAAAAAAAATTAAAAAAAAAATGTTCCCCATAAAATTCATTTATTTGGGTGTTCCTAATGTCTATTGTGCATATAATACATTTTTACAGTTGCTCCTGAATGTAAACACATGTTCTAGCATGCATACTTAGCCGCCATCACTAGTAATCGGCATTTACACCAGACCTGTAGCTGATGCAAGTGTTACAATTGAAAACCATGTACCTTTGAGATGGCCAAAGCTTGAATTGGATGCTGCTGCGTGTAACGGGTGCCTAGGGAGAAAAGGTCACACAGACTGCAATCCCTTCCCAATACCCCAGGCACTCACCCGATCCTGAGGGACAACTCCGAGACACATCATACCTTTATCCACAGCAATCCAGGAGCCACACCTCATATCTGCTCACCCTAGTACATCTGCATTTAGTGGGGCCTGATCTTTGGTTTCTTCATGGGAAGATACTACCCTGGGCCACCAGTATCCGCTAGTACACCGCAGGCCTCTGCCTGCCGCCTGGAACCCCAGCCTCTAAGTCCCTACTTTAGGAACTCAGGACTTTGTTGGTACCCTTCCGGACTTAGTTGAAGGGGCCCAATACGCCATCAACAGCCTAAAATTAACTGCTCACAAGGGATCAAGCAACCCCACCTAAATTAAGGGCCTAGCGCCCTTCAAACTAACAAGGGCCTTCTCCCTTTCTAATGTCAAGGGCCTAATGCCCTTCTAACCTGTCAGGGCCTTGCACCCTCCTAATACACTAAAGGGCTTTGCTCCCCCCTAGAACCTAACAACCTTGCGCCCTGCTAACACCAAGGGCCTTGCGCCCTGCTAACACCAAGGGCCTTGTGCCCTGCCTAAACTCAAGGGGCCTTGTGCCCAGATCACTAACTATGGACCTTGTGCCCAGCTGCTATGGGCCTTGCTCCCACCTAGTATGGTCCTGTTGCCGCAGCTAAACTAAAGGGCTTGGTGCCCATCTAAAGGGCCTGGTGCCCACCTACACTCTAGGGCCTTAGTGCCCCAGTAAACCTAACTAATCCCTAACTGAGCCGGGTCTTGTGACCACTACTTGCCCACGGGCCTAGTGCCAGACCTAACCTGCAGGAATTACACTTATCTGCTCCATGCAGGATACTCAACTTGCTCTTGGTGTCTTCGGGTTTTCTAGACCCTCCAGCTGGTGGCACCTCTTCTCTGGTTCGGCGCGCTGTTCTCCGGCATCTTCTTGGCAGATTAGCTCCAGGTCCTCAAAAGTGCCCACTGCCACCACCTTTTGGTCAGTGGCCATCTTCTCATGGCAGGGTAGCCTCTAGCCCTTACAAGGGCTCCATGCCACTTCCACCACTGCCATCTTGTTTTCTTGATGCGGCGTCTCTCCCATCGTCCTCTCGTGGCAAGGTAGCTCCTAGAACTTACAAGGGCTCCCTGCCACTTCCGCCGGTGTCCGCTTCTTCTTTTCTTCTGGATGTCCTCTCTTCTTTTATCGCTTCTGAACTAAAGTAAACATGGCTGCACCCAAAAGCTTATATAGCTGCTGATGTGCCGACGTCACGTGGTGCCAACCATTCAAATGGCCGGAGTGGAGCCATGATTTTATCCCCTTCTTGGCCGCTGATTGGTTGACAGGGGAAGCTGAGCCCTGATTGGCTCAGCTGCCCACTGCGCTGGGACCTGTGTAAGAAAAAGATAACTCACCGCCTCTGGATCCCAGGAACGGTGAGTTTTCCTCTTTTTCTTCTTTCTTCGTATCTTCTCAGCTATCTTCCATCTTTGTTCTCTTCACCTCGGTGGGACACACCCTCACACTACATGTGCTCAAGTCTGGCACGCCCGACTGTACATTGACTACATGTATCCACCCATCCCCTTCCCCGTTCTGCCCCTAAAATCGTTAGCTGTTGTAAGCATCCTTTGCACCCAAGGTTGAATTAGAAGCTGCTGCATTCTGTGGTGTATGGTCAGGTTCTGGACATGCACAGTGTAACTGTGCGCATAATGTGCAAGGTATCGCCATTTACGCTCTTTAACCAGGTGAATATGAGCTATGCATAAAATATAGTTTACTGAAGATCTGGGTAAGAGTTATCATGAGTAATATGGATATTTAGAGGAGGAGCTATTAGAGAATATTAGTTAATGTTAGAAGATGTTCCATGTATATATTATTAACAGTAAAAAATCAAAATCTACAGAGAGGAAAAGAGAGATGAAAGAGTCAATTTGCAAGGTACTTGGTCTCATCTGTGATACATTGACAGCATTTGAGAGATCCTTATCCTCAAGGAAGGTTCTTCCACTTTGCAGAGCTTTGCCCTATAGACAATCCATAGTTTAGAGTCGGGATCTGTGAACTAGTTTTTGGTTTTGAGTCCCTGAGGTGAGGACACAGCTGGGTCAGACGTCACTCAGCACTGACACGATAGTTAGCACATTAGAGAGGCTGCTTACGCCTCTCGCAATGAATCATAGCAAAAATAACAATGGCTAGTAATTGCACAAGCGTCATATAATAACAGAAAATCAGTGGCGGATTTGTATTGTCAATTTCCTTTTAGGTCATTTTTCTTCTTAATTTACTGGTGCCTGCATACATGTTCTCACCCTTCATTGATCTCCTATTTATGTGGTCTTCTTATCTCTTACATCCACATTTATCTATTGATTCCCTTGCTGGCTTGTCCCTGTTGTTGTGGATTTCTCTTATCTCCCATATATTTATATTTTTTATTTTGGACCTTTTTTTTATTACGGTAAGAGAATAGCAATTATGTGCTTTTTAAAAGTTTTCATGGTCCACTGTCACTCTCTGTCTGTGTCCACAGAAAATGTTCCAAAATCAGGTCTAGAGCAGAATTGGAACACTGTCTCCTACTGATTTACATACAGATAAGAACATACGGTCATGGCCAAAAGTTTTGAGAAGTACACAAGTATTGGTTTTCACAAAGTTTGCTGCTTCAGTGTTTTTAGACCTTCTTGTCAGATGTTGTTATGGTATACTAAAGTAAAATTACAAGCATTTCATAAGTGTCAAAGGCTTTTATTGACAATTACATTAAGGTTATGCAAAGAATCAATATTTGCAGTGTTGACTCTTCTCTTTGAAGACCTCTGCAATTCGCCCTGGCATGCTGTCAGTCAACTTCTGGGCCACGTACTGACTGATGGCCGCCCATTCTTGCCTAATCCATGCTTGGAGTTTGTCAGAATTTGTGGGTTTTTGTTTGTCCACCCGCCTCTTTAGGATTGACCACAAATTCTCAATAGGATTAAGGTCTGGGTAGTTTCCTGGCCATGGACCCAAAATTTCGATGTTTTGATCCCAATCCACTTAGTTATCACTTTTGCCTTATGGCAAGGTGCTCCATCATGCTGGATAAGGCATTGTTCGTCACCAAACTGTTCTTGGATGGTTGGAAGAAGTTGCTCTTGGATGATGTTTTGGTACCATTCTTTATTCATGGCTGTGCTCTTGGTTGAGAAGCAACCCCACACATGAATGGTCTCGGGATGCTTTACTGTTGGCATGACACAGGTGGTAGCACTCACCTTTCCTTCTCCAAGCAAGCATTTTTCCAGATGCCCCAAACAAGCTGAAAGGGGATTCATCAGGGAACATTAATTTACCCTAGTTCTCAGCAGTCTAATCCCTGTACCTTTTGGAGAATATCAGTCTGTCCCTGATGTTTTTCCTGGAGATAAGTGGCTTATTGGCTGGCCTTCTTGACACCAGGTCATCCTCCAAAAGTCTTTGCCTCACTGTGTGTGCAGATGCACTCACACCTGCCTGCTGCCATTCCTGGGCAAGTTCTGCACTGGTGGTGCACGGATCCCGCAGCTGAATCAACTTTAGGAGACGGTCCTGGCACTTGCTGGAAGTTCTTGGGAGCCGTGAAGCCTTCTTCACAACTATTGAACCTCTCTGCTTGAAGTTCTTGATGATCCAATAAATGGTTGATTTTAGGTGCAATCTTACTAGCGGCAATATCCTTGCCTGTGAAGCCCTTTTTGTGCAAAGCAATGATGACTGCACATGTTTCCTTGCAGGTAACCATGGTTAACAGAGGAAGAACAATGACTTCAAGCACCACCCTCCTTTTAAAGCTTCCAGTCTGTTATTCTAACTCAAATCAGCATAACAGTGATTTCAGGCCTTTTCCTTGTCAACACTTTCACCTGTGGTAAAGAGAGAACCACTGACCTGATGTCAGCTGGTCCTTTTGTGGCAGGGCTAAAATGTAGTGGAAATATTGTTTTGGGGATACAGTTCATTTTCATGGCAAAGAGGGACTTTGAAATTAATTGCAATTCATCTGATCACTCTTCATAACATTCTGGAGTATATGCATATTGGCATCATAACAACTGAGGCAGCAGACTTCGTGAAATATAATATTTGTGTCATTCTCAAAACTTTTGGCCATGACTGTACACATTCTGGTAATCGTCTTTAATAATAGCAATCCACACTTATTCCACTACAAACCTCTACATGTCAAAAAAAAGAGGGTTGGACAACTCAACTAACGATATAGTACTTGCAATGTATCTGACATATGTTATACACCAAGATCAGACTCGCACAAAGTACAGCAGATTTTTGGGGGCTCCTCCATAGATGAGCAGGAAAGGGGTGTGTGCTGCTGGCGGTGAAGAGGGCATGACCACATTGTGTTGGGGGGCATGGACAATATGGGGTGTGGCTGATCCTCTTTGAGCATGAAGTATTATGTATTAAAACTGTGTTGCTCTCACCTAGCCACATGACGACACCCCTTTGCCAGCCACATCACACCACCCCCTCCCCAGCCACATCAATACACCCCCACACCAGCCACATCACGACACCTCCTCCCCAACCACATAATGACAACCCCTCCCCAGCCAAATGATGACACCCCCTCCCCAGCCAAATCACAACACTCCTCAGCTACATCACGACACCCCCTCCCCGGCCACATAACGAGACCCCCTCACCAGCTACATCACAACATCCTTTTCCCAGCCACATCACCGCACCACACGTTATGACACCCCAGCCTTTACTTACCTATGCTGTGCTGGTGCTGCTGACATCCGTCAGGGTGGGAACTTCCTGTAGAGTGAGCAGAGAGGTCTCGTGAGATTACCAAATCTTGTGAGACTTAGAGCTCCTCAGCTTGCTCTGCAGGCTGTGTCCTATACAGGGTCTGGGAGCAGCCATCAGCTCACTCCCCCTAATTCCCCCTCCCTCCACCTCCGCTACCATCCCTACACCCCTCTCCCCGCTTGTGTGCGGGCCGTTTGATGGAGGGGGAACCTGTAAAATAAATTAAAAAAGGAAATGCTGCTTTCAGTGGAGGTCCGGGCCCCGGTTGCAGAAACCATTAGAAGCCAAAAGGTGGACACAGGATGACAGTGGGACAGAGAGAAACAGCCTTTCTCCTATATTGTAAAATCTACAAGTGCATCAAGGATAATACTGACCCAAAATAACATAAATCTACTACATCTACTATACGAGACGATGCAAAATATGCCACAAACTAACATCAAAGTACATACAGTATAAAAGATACAGCAACACAAAAAGAAACAGAACACTGTTTAACCTCCTCATCCAAACAAACCATTTGTATTTTTATTGTACTACGTGTCAATACGTTTAATGTATTGTTAGATCCCACCGATCCCCAAGTTTTATCTTGTGGCCAAATGTGTGACCCCCTTTCTTCATTCATATAATTATCTGCTTTCATGTCATGAAGACTCCCTCTGACACCCAATTTCTTGCCTCATCTTCTGACTTATGTGGTCATTATACATTGTTTATTCTTCAGTGCTTGAATATTATTAGTCATTGTCTCCTTGTCTTATCCTTGTCATAATCTTTCAGCAATCCTCCTCATTAGCTGCTACATGCACTGTCACCTTGCATTCCCCATATTTCATACCTGCTCTTAGATTCTCTCTTGCAGGTTGCCGAGACCCCCCTGATTGAATGAGCTTTGTACCGTTGTGTTTTTTCCAATAGTAATCACAAGCTCTCAGCTCTTATTTTCTACCTTTAAAAAGCCTTTTCACATTCCCATTCTATTTCTCAGTCCCTGTTCTTTTTTTGTAGTCGCAGTGACCCCCTTCACCCTGTTTCTCTCCCCTGTGCATGTGTTCATGTACCTAAACATTCAGATAACTAATTGCATTTCCGCTGGCTTCACATCCGTATCAGCTCAGGTGCGGCTCCTACAATCAATTATTGATTGTTTTATTTCTCAGTGGAGATAATTATACAGGTATTATTCTACAGACACTCAATGTGGACTTGGGAGACAACCATCCAGAACACTCATAAAAATCACATATTTTATTTATTAGGGGCATGGAGAGCATTATAGAAAGCAGTGTGTTCATTATACGTGTATAGACATTCGGCATCATTATAAAGTGTAATGCTTTCATCATTAATGTATTATCGTGTGGATTCATTATCAATACATAAATACTCAACATAACGATACAGTGTAGTTTGTTAAATCTTAGCCTGTAGATATTAGGCATTGCTATTATGTGTAGAATTACTGTATACTGGCCATTGTAATTTGTAGAATGTTCTATATCTAACTGTCTGCACAAATTATTCTCATACAGTGGAATGTAAATGTTAACTACCATTATACAGCGCTGATTTAATTATCTGTTAATAGATAATCTACATCATTATAGACTGTAGTACAGTATGTTCATTACCAGTGTATGGATGCCAATTATCATTAAACAGTGTTTTAGGTTCCCAGCGCATACATGCTAATTAAAATGATACACTGAAGATTGTTTATTGTCAGTTTATATATACTGTATACATTATTATGCACTGCAGAGGGTACATTTTCAGTACATTGGCTAATGCTATTCAAGCTTTTATGGGGTGGTTCATTTGCTCGTAAGGTGGCTTTTAATAGAAATGTGATTTCATGAAGTAGAATCTAAAAGGTGTCTCAGGAAAGTAGATGTGGGTATCAGATAAGTCATTTCTGCAGGGCCGGCGCTCCCATTAGGCAAGGTTAGGCACTTGCCTAGGGCGCCGGGCTCTGGAGGGCGCCACAGAACTGGAAATTAATTTTAAAACTGTGCGGCGACCGCTGACCATACCTGTCACGGCCGCCGCACAGCATTCAGATGCATGGGGAGGGGGGGAAGAGGCTATTGCTCACCACCGCCGCCTCTCTGCTCCGTCTCCTCCCCTCCACTCACTAGTGTCAGTGAATGGAGGGGAGGAGACGGAGCAGAGAGGCGGCGGTGGTGAGACAAGGTAAGAAAAGACGGGGTGAGGAGGGAGGAGGGAAGAGGGCGCCGATTTTTGCAGGGGGGGGGGAGAGGGCGCCGATTTTGCCTAGGCCTATCAATGATGGGCGATAGGTAGCCCATAAGAGGAGCTCATTCAGATCTCCTGGTCAGAAATAATTTTACCTTCTCTCAAATGATTAAGAAACAAAAGTGCCAGCATGGTACATTCATATGGTCTGAGCAGCAAGATGCAGTCAGTGGTGACTGACTGATCTGCACAACCTCTCAGGAAAACTACAGCACTATGCAGCCCATCTAAGTAAAATTATGCAGCCTGGAGTATGAGCTCTAATGACAGCCACTTTTCTGCTTCTGTGACAGTAAGTCTCTGGCCGTTCACAATGTTAAAATCCACCTCTTGTTTTTTGTAATGCAGAGAGGCAGATATGACAGGCCAAAAATGCCAACTGAGGAAACATTCTCACCTGAGAAGAAGATGCTGCAAGAAAGCTCTAAACCCTAAACGGAACATTCTCATATTGCCTCGTGGTCGGCATTGCACTGAGAGCAATAATAATACACAAGTGACCTTAATATGCGTATAAATGGCCATCATTAAAATATTTATAAATATTTTACTGTTATTACACAGTACAGTATATTGTATTCAATATACATTTTTTGACTTATGAATTTAGCATTAACTCTTAACTGTTAAAAATATATCATATTTATGCAACACCATACTGTTTTGTTAATGCTTATGTCCTTTTCTCCGTGCCCATCCAGAACCACCAAAGCCTATTGCACCCCCTGAACTTCTGGCAGTGGGAGCCACATATTTGTGGATCAAACCAAATGCTAACTCAATCATTGGTGATGGGCCAATTGTCCTAAAGGAAGTGGAATACAGGACCACGTCAGGCAGCTGGGCTGAGACCCATGTGATGGATGGACCCACATACAAACTATGGCACTTAGATCCTGATGTGGAGTATGAAATACGTGTCCTGTTAACCCGTCCTGGTGAAGGTGGCACAGGACCACCAGGACCGCCACTCACAACTAGGACAAAATGTGCAGGTAGGCTGGAGTGCAACTATATGTTTGTTTGCTTATTACATCTGAGATGATTCCCAATAAACACTGAAAAGATATTTGTGTAATTTATATTGCACAGTGAGGACATTTATTAAAGCTGCAGCTCCAGACAGCAATTGCAAAAATGATTTACACAATATGCAATATAACTGGAAATGCAGATTTTTCTGTTCTTTCTTGTGATTGGTTTGATTTTTTTAAAAGGGAAATGTATTACTGCTGTTCGATTTCATGCTTCCTACATCCTTATTACAGTGAACTGTTTTGAGACGTTGCTGCAACAGTCCTGGTGTAGTGCATATGATGATTTAATGTCAGGCACAGAATTAAAGCAGCAATCCCATGAAACCATGAGGTGCATTATTTAATGTAAACAATTGTGGGGGGCTATAAGAAGAATCTTGGCATTTACCATATTTCCATGGTTTGTTTCTTCAGGGTGTTATTAATTATTTGTAATTCGGCAGTGTCATGGACTAACATGGCACATGATGTAGTGAGCAGAGAGGCTTTGAGATACCCCTCTGAGCTCTGTCTGCTCTGTGTACTATAAAATCCTCATCTTCCTCTGCCCTCTGCTTTCACATGCATGCTGAGAGCTGTGTCCCTGTGTCTGTAACTGGCAACCATATTTTCTTGCAACATCCAGAGAGATTTTGAAAAGGAGATAATGATTTGTAAAAGGACAGCTAAAAAAAATGACAAAGCACCCCATCAGGTGCATGCTTAAAGGGTATTTATCTTGCAATTTAATGAAAAAGATAAACCTATGTCGGATTGCTGCTTTAAAAACAGTTATACAGTGTGATGGCAAAAGGCTTTAATATTCCAAGATCCATGATATTTAAATACAATTTAAATTTTGCTTTGTATAGATTACATTTATTTACTTACTGATGTATTCTACTGCATATACTCATTAAACACTGTTTCCTGTCAGTATGTATTGTAGCTACTTGGCATCCATATTCAACATTGCATACTCATTAACAGTTTCTACATAAATTGTCCGCCCCCCCCCACTTTTGCAATGTGTATTCCTCATTTGTGCTATAATGTATAGCCCGGTCATCATTATTAGTAGTGTTCCTTGTGCAGATGTGTAATGATATACTAGCCTTATTCCCATAATACCTCTTCTAAAACATTACCCCAAGTGTAATCACTGTAAGGTTTCTCAGCTCAGGGTTAATGTGCACTAAAATTCTTCTGTTAATAAACAGACATTTAGAGCTAGTTTCAAGTGGTCTCTTTAGAATGTGAACCTGCTTATATTATAGTGGTTCCTACATTTCATTACGGGGAATGGTGTTGGATTCAGTGTGTAAATGTGATTAAATCGGTGGAACAGGCTGGTTTATTACATGGCTCATGTACATAGTATTTTATTAACAGGACATTGAAAAACTGTTTAAATATAAGCACATATAGTTATGCAAACATTCGACTACCTTCAGGGTAATTTGGACCCCAAGTGACACTGTTATGGCTCTTTCTCATTTTACCTTAGCAGAAGAAGCAATATAGTAACTGGCACTCCTATTTCAAGCTGTCAGTTCTTGTGAGATTGGTCTTGTTTCAGAAAGAAGCAGCCTAATCTCCTCTCGCTGTCTCATTCCCCCTTACTACACAAACTAATTAATACAGCGCTCTATAAAGTCTATTGTATTAATAAAACACAGAGGGCAGAAAAAGGAAGCCACAAGCATCACACATTTTATCATTCAAAAATATTTTATATACTAAATCATAAAATTCCACTTGCATAAAAATAATCTTAAACATATACAAATGCAAAATATATTTTTGGTGCCTATAATTGAGTTACAAAAAACTAACACTTTGTAATCTTTAAAGAGCTCTGTCGTTTGTATAACCACATAAACAGTATTGGAAGTTCTTTCCCCATACAGAATGTTTTCCCAATCACCTGAAACGTGGGATATTATCTTCGGCTAAAATTATTAGGTTCAGATATCCCTGAGTAGGAGCGTCCTCTGGCTTAGAACAAATACTCTCTTTATCACAAAGTTATATACGTTTTCCTATATGAATCAATCACTCCATAGTACACCGGAGTACATAACAGGGTGTGTATTCATCACATGGCGTATAACAGTTTTCTTATCAAATTAAATAATCAACCGCTCACTCTTTACCCAAATCCTGTGATGACAGTCTTAAAACGAAGCAGGAATACGATCCTCTTAGTAGCGGTAATTAGTTCAGGTGGCCAGCCGTATAGAACTGTCTTCTCCCCTCCGGAAAAATAGACGCACAAGTTCTTTATAGGTTGGTTAGACTTCTCAATAAAACTATAGACAAAATCAACTAGGTAAAACACATTCGCTATGTGGTAATCAGCATTTCCTTCTGCTAACACCGCCTAACGCGTTTCATTCTATGAGAATGTTTTCAAAGCATCATTCACCCTTACTCTCTTTCATTCTCGTTTCTAGGAGTTTTACCTCTTCTCTTGCCCTGTTTTTTCACACAGCTACCCTATTTACATACACTGTTTATTTAAATTTGTGTCTAATCCCCTGCCTGTCTTTCTTCCATCACCCCTCTGACAGCGTCCTAGTATGTCCCTGGCTGTCTCCTATCCCCTTTCTCTGTCTCCCACCATCTATGGGATCTCCCATCCTATCTATGACTCTCTGTGTGTCCTATTCCCTCACTTTCTCCTCTTTTCTTTCAGTATCCTGCTTCCTCTCTAGATGTCTCCATCCACTTTTTCTATTTTCAACCACTTCTCTGGCTGCGTCTTATCACATCTTTGACATTGGCGTCCCCCATATCTGGCTGTCTCCCAACCCCCCTCTGTAGTAGTGTACTGCCCATCTCTGGCCATCTCACATCCCCTATGTGGCAGCGTACTGCCCATCTCTGACCATCTCCCATCCCCGATGTGCAGTGTATTACTCATCTCTGGCAATCTCCCATCCCCTATGTGGCAGTGTACTGCCCATCTCCCATCCCCGATGTGGCAGTACATTGCCCATCTCTGGCGATCTCCCATCCCCTCTCTGGCAGTGTACTGCCCATCTCTGTCCATCTCCCATCCCCTCTCTGGCAGTGTACTGCCCATCTCTGTCCATCTCCCATCCCTTATGTGGCAGTGTATTGCCCATCTCTGGCCATCTCCCATCCCCTCTCGAGTAGTGTACTGCCCATCTCTGGCCATCTCCCATCCCCTCTCTGGCAGTGTACTGCCTATCTCTGGCCATCTCCCATCCCCTCTCTGGCACTGTGCTACCCATCTCTGGCCGTCTCCCATCCCCTCTCTAGTAGTGTACTGCCCATCTCTGGCCATCTCCCATCCCCTCTCTGGCAATGTGCTGCCCATCTCTGGCCATCTCCCTTTCCCTCTCTGGCAGCGTACTGCCCATCACTAGCCATATCCCATCCCCTCTCTAGCTGTCTTCCATCCCATCTCTGACTCAAATCACCTCTCTGACAGTGTCCTATCCCATCTCTGGCTGTCTACAATCCTGCTTCTGGCTTTATCTCTCTCCATTGCTGGCTGCAACTCATTCCCTCTATCGCTGTCTCCTTCCCTCTCACAGTGTCTCCTCTCTGTTTCAGCTATTATCTTGCCCTATTCTATTACATCTCTCCCTGTGTGTCACCTTTTCTCTTTGTATATCATTGCCCATTTTTTCTGTTTCATCCCCTCTTTTGTCGTGATCCCATATTGCACATTGTTTACTTACTCCTCTTGCTGTGTTTCATCCTCTCTCTCCCCTATGTCCCTATTTTCTCACTGTGTCCTATCCCTTCTCCCTCTGTGTCCCATCTCTTCCACCGCTGTGTCCTATCCATTCTCTCTCTGTGTTTGATCTGCTGTCTTGCTGTGCTATATCCCCTCTCTAGCTGTGTTCTGTCTTTCCTCTCACTGTCTCATCTCCTCTGTCATTGTGTTCTCTCTCTCTCTCCCCCCCTCTCTCTCCCTCTCTCTCTTTCTCTCTCACTCTCTCTCTGCTATATGCCTCGGTGTTCTATTCTATCTTCTGTTGTATTCTATTACTGCCATTGTTCTTTTTAAAGCTCTGAATATTTAAAGATGAGCCTTGCAATCTCTGTGTGTATTTATATTCACTGCCAATATATGCAAGCCCTGTTTACCAGTTTTCACTTATTGAAAGAGGAGCTTGCTAGAGATACTTTCTATAACTATGCAGCGCAGAGCACCCAACAATTGGTTCTCATATCCACAGAGATAAAAAAGCTGGGGAAAGATAGCTTAATGTTTTGCATGAGCCAGTCAGTCTGCATTTATGGATATCTGTATTATATGTATATATATTTATATGTATGCATGTATTAATATGTATGTGAATTCCTGCATATCTATATGTACATATTTTAGGCGTGCATATAAAAGTGTATTTATTATATATAGCAGTATGTATGTAATGTACATGAACACTTTGTCAAAGGACCTTGAATAGTTAAACACCTGCAGCTCCTGCCTCCCTTTCCTTCTTTCCCCTGGATCTGTGCTGCAGAAGAGGGAGGCGTTTGGGCTGGATCCCTGCAGGTAAAATGAGGTGTTTTTATTGTAATGAGGGGAGTGTAGTACCGCGCTTTTTTACGGAGAGCCGATGCACCATGCTGCGTCCCACACAATGACTTCTCCCCAGGAAACCTCTGTCTCTCACAGCCCCACCTCCATTTCACTCTGTGATTGAGAATATGATTACCTCTTAATTATACAGTGGGCTTAAAAAAAACTGCTACGTTAACCCATTGAAAATGAATGAAAACAGGCTTGCATTGCAATTGTGTATACATGGTGCTTTGTGAATTTTAGTTGTTCATTGACTAGTGATGCGTGCACTATGATTATACCATTGTGTGCATTTCTGTCAGATATGGCAATATACTCAATGCAACGTCTGCATGTAAATGTGTATATGGAAAGTGCACTGTGCCCACATAACTCCAAGGTGCATTCAGAGAGCAAGTTGTTACAAAAAGTGTTCCATTGTCCTGGTTCACGGCAGGCAATTAGAGGATAAATGGCAAAATATATTGCTAAAATGTTGGACAACATAAATAGAAACATAACACAAGCATCTGTTCCGCGTGTGCTGTTCTTCTATCTTTTTTTCTAATCTTGCCTTTTATTTTTGTTAGCTAATGGCATACTTGCTTACTCTTCCTACCTCACACGCGGAAGATACGTAATACATAAGTAACTTCATGACAAGTAGGCGGGAAAAGTTTTGAGAACATAACCGGGAGACTCCCAAATTCAAGGTATCCGCTATACGCTCTCTTGCATCCTTGTGGCGCCTACAGGAAATGAGACGTGCACACAGTTCTTATCTGATCATGATTGGTCCACCTACCATTCGTACTAACTCCTCAGCATAGCTTCCCACACCATGTTTCGGTCTAGGGGAGAGACCACAACACTTATTTGGGTGAAACAATACAGAGTGGAAAGAAGGGGGTGTCTGAGGTGATGGGCACAAGTAGAGACCCTGCACTCTATTTCTATTGTTGACACCTCAGTTTTGGTCTGGGCCTGGGTGCAGGGCTGTAGATATTCATGACAGGGAAGTATCCCTTCCGAATATCTCTCTCATCCATTTTACTTTTGGGGACCCCACCAAAAGAAATACAAAACCAAATAGGGTTACCCGCAGTATAGTCTCTGTTTCCTCTTGATGGTTGTCTGCAACTTCAATGAATGGCATCTGGGAAAATAGGCAACAACCTTTCCACAGAGCTGTCTACCGAGCTAGTATATACCACCCACTCTAGGGCTAACTACAACAACGGTACAACAGCAGCGCCCTGGTCCTAGCAATGTTCTTCGTGACTAGTGTGGCAATGGGGGCAGTTTGCTACATACTAATAGAGAAAGGACTGGTGGTTTCCCTAGGAATCTGCAGGCTGAGGATGCAGACAGGGTTAACTTTGTACACCTTCACACACACAGCACAGGAACACAGGTGGAGCATCTGGCCTAATGAATTAAGGAATCAGCAAGAGCAATACTTTGAGAGGAAGCTTAAATAGCTGGGTTTGTGCTGTGGATGGGAGACTGGTGCCAACAAGTGGCCAGTTAGGGATCTAACTGTAATTGCCAGTGTTAGGGCTATGGGACTCTGTAGATATTTTGAATATGTTTGGTGGGATTGCTGAAGACATTGCAGAGGCTGTGTGTTATCCATCCTGACAAGATAATAACCAGCAAAGTGGTTCAGTAAAACCTGTGTGAGGAGCAGTTTGTTTGGCGTGCTTTTCACACCAGTCAACTTTCATTCTAGCACTAGGTGTAGTGTACTATTCTTTTCTAGAATCCCCACAGTTCAAATCACCAAATCCACAGAGTGACAGACAAAACAATAAACTAGATACCAAAAGCCTACCTTTAATGGGGGCCAGACTCCTTGATTCTGTAACCGGGAACCACCTCAAAAGCCTGCCTTTAATGGGGGCCTCACCTTTGAGGGCAGCACACAATAAAGGTGTAACTCAAAGGTCTCTAAGAGGCCACTACAAAATGGCCACCAGGGGTTAAAGGATGATGGGGGAACAGAACGGGCACGGTCTCTCAATCACAGGGCTAACCTCCTACTGGTGACAGGCCTAGCAACAGAATTTGTCTGTTCAGGCTTAGTGGCTAATCCTGAATAACTGTGCCCCTCAGGCTTCTAAGCCTGAAACTACTGTGCCCCACAGACTATTCCTGAGCAATATAGGACCACAAGTTTCCAAGCCAGAATATCCAATGTGCCCCACATAAATGAATAGTCCTACAATATTCTAAGATACCACGGGCCTTGTGCTTACTATTGCTGCATGGGCCTACAAAAGTGTGCAGAAGATAGAGTGCAGGCGTGGACCTGAGAAATTGGTGCCCAATGGCCTCGCCTTTCTCTGCCAGCTTTCGCTGGCTGCTTCTCCAGTTGATGGTTTCTAACAGTCTTTTATGTTGATCTCAACATTCCCTGGCTCTCCGCTGTCTGTTGCCATCTTTAACCTTCCACTGAAACTCTTCTGGCTTGCCTAGTCATCTTCTCTAATGAACTCGGCACCACTCCATCTTCGCAAGTCTTCTGTCTTGATCTCGTCGACTCATCTCCGGAGCTCCTTGCAGGTCTCTCTTCACCTTTGGACTGCACTTGCCATTCACAATGGCTGTATAGAAGCCATTACGAGGGCACAGGGCAACAACACAGTGAGTACAGATTGCCTCACCGCAACACCAAAATTCAAATGGACGGAGGTGATCCCTAATTGGCTCACTATACTGTCGACTAATTGGTTGACAGCAAATCCATACAGATTCACTGTCACCAATGCTGTGGAGTGCAGAAGGATAAAATAATTTAATGGCATCCCGGTGTTAGTGATTCGGTAAGCAGAATCTTCTTTTCTTCTTATCTTGGCAACTCTGGCACTGTCCTCCCAGTGGCTCCACTTCCTCCCAGTTCATAGTGATGTGGGCTGGACGGGGACATCAATGATGTAATTTGCAGTCCATCATGTTATTTTGGCCCCACATCTGCGTCGAAATTATGCAAAATTACGTGTTTTGTGGCAATCTGTTCCCTCCGCATTTGCAATTAACCTCCTCAGTGGATCACCCGGAGGGGAAAAATAGAAAATAGGCAGGTTTGATATATAGTAAATAATAACAAAGAGGTGGACATTGCTAATTGAATGAAACAGATTTACAGCCATTCAACACTCAACTGTACTTCATTCACTCAAAAAAAAAAAATGTAGTTCACATTAGTCTTCGATCCTGGTCTCCAGTGTGACTAGATTAAAGAAATCTCAGAAGAATTAAGTTGCATTGTGTGAAACATCATGAAAGTAGCTTAGATTTATTGTACTAGCTAACATGACAAACAAGACTATATGAAAGCCAAAGATTAAATAGTTGTAAGTTGTATTTCTGCTATACATGTAACGCAGTGAGCTCTCTAGTAAGGCAGAACGCTTCTCTCAGCAGCTGCTTATTGCAGTACTTTAAAACGTGAGGTCATGTTTGCCTTTGATTTATTCATTTTGAATTCAGTTTTTCATGAAGAAATGTGTATGCAAATCGTATCCTTCATAAGTTTTTTCAACAATTAGCTATTTAATAAACTTAAGTGAAATGAGAGTTAATACGTGAATATAGTTTTTGCTTTTTAGCCCTGCTGCAATACCCTTATGTACAAACAAACATGTAAGGCTTAAATGATGTAGTTTTTCCTGCACAGCTACTATGTAATGTTTATTAACATAGTTCCTTACATAAGGTTCTAGGGTATGGACATTCCTCCTCATTGACCTCAGACATGTATCTCATTACTTGCAAACTGTGGTTTAACAGAAAAATCTTAGCATTATTGATGTCCCTCTTTATGATTTGCATAAATGCATAAAGAATATCAACTGTTCTCTTTTTATTGTTCAAAAGGACATCTTGCCTTATTTTTATGATAATTTCGCCATTGGATGTTAGTGGTTTGTTACAGAAGACAGGGAAAAGTAATGGAAGCTGCCACAGTTAAGTACAATGTTGGGAATATAGTAGGGTATTTACAAAAAGAATGTTACTAACCAATCCCTTGACTTTGAATGTGCACGTGTTCCCAAGCAGTTCTCCTGAAGTTGCCTCATTCAATGTACAATTCTACATATTCGTAAGTGTTTTGAGTGCTCAACCCTCATCCTCAGGACAATGTTTAGTGTCATTGTCATTCCTGTGGCAGAACTATTGAAATAGGGTTTGGGGTGGCTCTCAGCCACCCATGTGCCATTATGCTCCCAGTCAGGGCCGTCTTTCCCATAGGGCACAATGGGCAGGTGCCCGGGGGCCCTGCAGCCCAGGGGGGCCCGTCGGAGGAAGCCAAAAAAAAAAAAAACCTGGAAAAAGAAAAGAAGAAAATACTTACTGTGCTGTTAGCTGGCGATCCGGCTCCCTCCCTGGTCTCCTCCTCCGTCGCGCTCGCAGTGCATGTTGAGCGTGACGTCATCACGCCCGCCATCCATTGCGGAGCGCGACGGAGGAGGAGACCATGGAGGGAGCCGGATCGCCAGCTGACAGGACAGTAAGTATTTTCTTCTTTTCTTCTTCCAGGATTTTTTTTTTTTGGCTTCCTCCGACGGGCCCATATATATAATCATTTTTTATTTTTGTTACGTATATATAGGGGCCCCGGTGCACTGCTGTGCCCGGGGGCCCAAGATGGTCTTAAGAGGGCCCTGCTCTCAGTGGAGCCAGGTACTTTTGGATACACTGTGTTAAATAATAAACACAAGGAAACAAGTCTCAATCACAATTAAATGAGAGTACATAAAAAATAATCATATACTTAGTTTTCAATATGTAGACAGCGTAAATGTTCAAGCTTAATGCTCCAGGAACATCAGTGCTGGAAGTCCGATTATTGCGGAACCACTGCAGTCAGTCCCGGGATGAGGCTGCTGATGTGACGCAACTTGAGACTTTTATACTAGATACAGGATGTTGCTACCCGAACATATCATACATATAAGGTATAAACATGAATAGCTGCATTTCATTTTTTATTGTTCCATGCTTTAACAGTAGGGAAAATACCTTAGAACTAATATTCCCATGGCAGGAGCTTTCCATTATGACATCAGAGTACTGATTTAAGCATATCTAGCCGTTAACCCTAAATGTACCCTAAAATACACTATCACTTGTTCTCCCATCACACATAATAAAGGAGCTGACTTTTTTTTTTTTTTTTTACAAATATCTTCCCCTCCACTCCCATTCTCCTTGGATGCCTCAATACATTTATAGCTGTACAGTAGGGTGCTATGAAAGAGCTGTAGATGAATTGTGATGCACAGAAAATGAACCTTAGAATAAAAAGCATATGACTCTAGATAAAGGGGAGAGACCCTTCCATTTGCTAAACCAAGGGCGGCATGTTTTAATTAGCAAGAATTGTCCAAAAGTGAACAAAGGCATTAAAGCTCCTCCACCGATTCTTGTCAAAAAACAGGGATTGAGAGGAAAGGTGTACCAGCTCCTTAATAAATAAAATATACTCATCCATAATTTCCTCTTTGCCAAATAACACGTGCCCGTACCTTTAATTGAACACTGATGGAAAAATAAAATGAAAATAAATTGTTTATAAATGCCATACTACAGGCCTGGCCAAGCTGTGGTCCTCCAGGTGTTGTGAAATGACAAGCTCCGTCATGCTTTACCAGTAGGGGTATGCTGGGACTTGTAGTTTCACAACACCTGGAGAGCCAGAGGTTGGCCATGTCTGCATACTAGGTACCACTCCAAAGTTTTGGTGCTGCAGTTTGAAATGCAGGCTTCCTGGTGCACACCTTCTTATATATCTCCTTAGGGAATCATGTGCACCTCTCTTCTTCTTTCTAAATATGCCCATTTAACTACATGCCAGTGACCGGTACAGACACTTACCCTATTATACCCTTGACTCTGACTAAACTCCAGTTGTTTGCAAACTTGGCTTGTTTACTCATTTATAACCCTCTGCAACCTGCCTGACAAATTGCCTGTTTTTGACCATGAATTCACAGTCTGTCAGATGCCTCATGACTCATACAGTAAAATAATTCAAGAATGAATTGGAGAACATATTGCTATTGCTTCTATGTTAAGTAACCAACTCTAACTTGATTATTAGGGAATATGTGTTCCTCTTTGATAAAATTATCCATGGTATTGAATAAACCCAGAAAAAAAGATCACACAGTACAAGAAAGAAAGTTGGTCATTCCGGTCATATCACGCGCAAGTGTTCTACCCCAACACACGCTTTCTCCATTTCATGCCTGCACTATGATAGAGGCAGGACAAGACTTTGTAATGAGTGTCCTTAGTTTTGCATGAAGTGTCCGTCTCTGGGGCCTTCTGTTTCGGCCAGTAAAAGGCCACCTGCCATGGTGTGATTTCAGCCTGCGCTCCAAAGCTTGAAGAGCCAGGGCTGCTCGGTAAAGATAAAGGATCCAGAGACAGGTAGCACACAGGCTATGAATAAACACACATCAAGGGCAGTGCCAGCCCGCTTGTTGTATAATGCATGAGGTGGCCAGCTATTGAAGTGTGGGCAGAGGCAGCTTCAATCTCCCCTGCTACACTTGTCTCTCTCACAGTTAAATTAATTTTCTCCAGGGGTTTTTTTTTTTTTTCTACAAAAAAAAATCTTTTTTTTTCTTTTTACACTTTCTGTTCCATTCCCTCGTGTTATTCTGTTCCTCGTTGCATGCAGACATTTTCCACAAGCATCCATCTGTCCCTCTATGAAACCTTTCTTCTAGATAACTGTTCTGTATTTGCCACCTCTTCTCTTTCATTTCTCACAGTCTTCCATGTTTATCTCTCTCCTCGTTCAGCAATTCCTTTCATTTCTGCATTTTTCTCCCCTCCCTTCCCTATCTCCAATTCTACTTTCACTCATTCTTCTTATTGATCTATCACCCCTATAGCTGCCAGTCTCCCACCCCCTTTGTCTTCTGCCCTTGCTCTCTTTGCCCGTTAGTGCTTTTGTATATACTCTTTTATCCCCTCTCTCCTTTTTCCACTTCGGTCCCTTCTATTTTCTACCTCTAGAGTCCTCATACATTGGCTTCTATCTCAGTTTTCCCTTTTCCATTATTCTTTCAGAGCCATGTTTCCCTTTCTATATCCTTGTCCCTTTTTTCATTATTATACCACTTTAGTCCCTCTCTTTCTTCCCCTCTCTATGTTGCTCATTCTGCCTACACTGCTGCCTCTCCTTTTTCTTCCCTTGCAAGTTTAGGATTCGTTGCACGCTCCGAGTTGGACAGATTTTTTTTTTCTTTCTTTGCGTACTCGATAGCTCCCACTTCCATGAGTCAGCTCAGAGAGCCGCGGCCCCATTGTCTGAGGCTGCGAATATGTCATGATGAAAATGTAATCACACTGAAAATAAGACACACAATTTTTCCAGGGACAGAGCAAAATAAATGAAGCAGAAAGTGTATGATAATGTGCGGAAATGACTTGGATCCGACTGCATTCGGCATAGATTTAGATGTTAACCCTTTTCACAGATGTTGCTGTCTCTAACATGCTATGGGCTCAGTCCCGATGAGCCGGAAAGTGACCAAATTAAAGTGATGTGTTTTTTGGGTTGTGCACATATAAATAGCCATTTATGAGGTGCTGTCTTCATCCCCACTTTGGGGGGTGTTTTTATAATTATATTTAGCAACCCTAATGTTATCCAGTGATTACTAGTTCTGTTTGTCCACTATATTAACCCTGACAACCCTTATGTTAATTGTATCCTTCATTCACTCCCAAATGAAACCACTGAGCTTTCTGTAAGTCTAGTCACTCCTATACTAACACAGCCTTCAACCAAGTCACTTATAGACCCTAATATATCTTACATGTTGCCAACCAACCCCTGCCATTACCCTAATGTACCCCTCATGCTGCCAAGTCTCTCCCTCATTAACCCTAATATAAGTCCTATGTCCATAACTCTCCCCTAAATTAACACCATCCCCCTTAATGCTCTTGAAGGCGCCGTGAAGCAGCAATCTTCTTTAAGCACAGCAGATGTTAACATATACAATGCCTACAGCTCAGAAATAACCATACAGAAGGGAGAAGCATGGCCTATTTTGTCCAGACTTTAATATATTTTTTTATCTTGGAATGTTCAGAAGTATGATTTGCTCAAATCAGACTCAACACAATTTGAATCCAAGTTACTAGATTGCCATCAACAATAGGTACGGAACCTGATAGAATCTAAATCCGAGAATATGACATAAATCATAAAGTATTTATCCAAATAGCGGCACATAACATCCAAATAGCAGGCAACATGGCAAAAGCTGCTGCTATTGTGAATCAGAGGTCAGTTAGTGGACATTTTTATTTTATGTCTCTTCCATTTATCATCGCTTTATGCCTCGGTGAGGTCACTGATTCCTAGTGAAACACTAAGCTACATTCTCATGAATATTGGCTCAGCCCATAAAATGGCTGCCACCGTCAGGGCACAGGTACACATTACATGCTGGGACACAGTGAATCTACTTTTAGAAGCTGTTAAATACATTCTGGAACATTTATAAAAGGCACACTTGGGGAGACAGAGAGAAGGGTACACATACAAAGTTGGGAACAGCGAGACTAACACTAAGGGGGAGACAGAGAAAGACACACAAAGCAGGGGACAGCCCGGGGTGCAGAGAGCCGCAGACACAAAGAGAGCGTGAGACAAAAGTGGTGGGCGGGGAGGATGGAGACAGCGGTGGGCAGGGGAGGGGAAGATACTTACATTACATTCTGCATTCAAAGTTCTGCCAATAGAGAAAGTCAGGATGGAGGTGGGGGATGAGGAGAATAGATGGCAGAGATGGGGGTGGGGACACACAGGCGCTCGAAAATAGGTAGTGTTGCCTGTGTAAATGGCAACAAGCAGTGTGTGGTCCAGCCTACAAGGATCCCAACCCAAACCATTGAATTTCTGACTGGTTTAGCCCGCCCCTGCCACCAAGTGGCCCCATGATATCTTACCATAAAATCTCCCGTTAAGGTCTATGGCCAATCCGCCTCTGAACATATCTAGAATCGGGTGCAAACTAAAAAAAATAAGTCAATTTGTTGTGGAATCTGTAATTTCCTAAATCTACTTTTTGAGGCAAATTGTTCGACTGGAGGGAACTTGCACATTAGTTAGAAACTATACAAAAATCTAGATCTCTTTATTTCTTTCTCTCTCTTTGTTAATTAATGTTCAAAAACTTCTAACATATCTAAAATAATAAAATTAGAGATGTTCACTGACACCCTTGTTTTGGTTTTGGTTTTGGATCTGATTAACTTCGTATTTGGTTTGGCAAAACCGCCCTCGCGTGGTTTGGTTTTGGTTTTGAATCCCAATTTGTTTCTAAAATCCCTATTTTTTTTTTCTAAAATCACATAATTTGGCTCTTTTTTTATCCCTACATTATTATTAACCTCAATAACATTAATTTCCAATCATTTCCAGTCAATTTTTGTCAAGTGACAAGAACACTGCTAGCCCTCCTGTTTCTGTGTGACTAATGGCACTGAGCAATGTCACTGGAGTCTGGAGAGTGACAAGAACACTGCTACCCCTCCTGTTTCTGTATGAGCAATGGCAATGAGCAATGTCACTGGAGACTGACAAGAACACTGCTACCCCTGTTTCTGTGTGAGCAATGGCGCTGGATCTCCTGGGGAGCGAGGTACTTATGGAATACAAAACCCGTGAGATCCGACAACGCAACAATGACGTTTTGCCTTGATTCAGATCTGAGAACGCGCAAAAGTAACGAGCCATCTCAAGAGCCTACTCTGATCCCCTAAGTTCGGGTGGGCTCGGTTTTCAGAAAACTGAGCCTGAGCATCTCTAATTAAAATACATTAAGTAAAGCCACTGTTTGAAATGAGTAAATCTCAAAAGCTGTGTGCTGCTAAGTTGAATAATGTACATGAAATTTCTAAATACAAAACTAAATATGCCCACCGTTCTCTCTATCAGTCCCTTCAGCAAGTTGCCATGTTAGGAGGGAAGGGCTTTTTAACTAAACAGCAGACAATGACATCTACTCGCATCAGACTCGCTTTGTAGAAATTCACAGCAGGAGCAAACGCTGGATTTCTACAGTAGGATTTCCTAACGCTTAATTTTGAAACAAGCCAAATAAAACTTGCCGCAATAAGCATGCAACAGACACGGTTGAGTGACGAAGATGATATCTAATAACAAGATGGAGAATAACAGTATATTTTTATTTTTCTGTTAACTTCTAGTGATTATCCATTTATTCATTACTTTAAACATCAATAAAACCCAATTCCATTTTACGAGTAGTGATATTACTGCCCGCTTATCTGGCAAATACAAATGGAAAACAAGAACAAATACCATGAATTACTTTCAGTATAAATAATAAAAAAATAAGTATTGTGCAGTTGTCCATAAAGTGTATATAGAAAGTCTACACACTCTTACTGAAATTGCAGATATTTGTGATGTAAAGCCTGAAATCATGATAAATCACGTCAGACCTGTTTCCACCTTTTGTGTGACCTTGCCACAAATAAACTGCAAGTAGAATACAAATATACAATTTTTAGGAAAAATAATTGAACATAAAAAAAACACAATACCCTGGATGCACATATGTGCACACCCCTAGTAATGCTTTTTGGAAGCACCGTTTGTTTTTATTATAGTAGTGAGTCCTTTTTCAGCTGAATCGCTATCAGCTTCGCACACCTGGGGGTAAATGTATCAAGCTGAGAATTTCCGGCGGGTTTGAAAAGTGGAGGTGTTGCTATAGCAACCAATCAGGTTCTAGATATCATTTTGTAGAATGTGTACAGTCATCTTTAGGTCATTCCACATGTTTTCAATTGGGATTGAGGTTTGACTTTGACTGGGCCATTCTAAGACTTTGATCTTCCTTTTCTGAAGCCATTCCTTGGTTGGCTTGGATGTGTGCTTTGGATAATTATCATGTCAAAAGGTGGAATTTCTCCTAATTTTCAGCTTTCTGACAGAGGCCATCCAGTTTTGTGCCTAAATATCTTGAAATTCCTGCAGCTTCTTTAATGTTTCTGTAGGCCTCATGGTAGCCTTCCTGATGAGTTTCTGTTTTCAACTTTGGAGGGATGTCCCTGTTGTGCCACATTTTCTCCACTTATTGATGATGGTCTTCACAGTGTTCCATGGTACATGTAATTCCTTAATACAGCTATCCTAATTGGCACCATTCAACAATGAGATCCTGTAAATGTTTTGAGATCTCTTTTCGGAACATGGCTATCCCAGTAGGATGCAACCAAAAAAACTGCCAGGAAATCCTACAGCTGATCTTTATTTGGGTCTACTCACAATGCCTTTCATTGCTGATTGGTTAACTCTGAACACAGCTAAGCCCCATTACGAAAGGGTGTGAACACTTGGCAATCAGGGTATTGTAGGTTTTTTATTTTCATTATTTTTTCCGAAAAAAATTGTCTATGTTTTTCGCTTGAATTTTGCTGATTGCGAGGTCACATCAAAGGCGGAAAGAGGTCTGACATTTTTTATCTTGATTTAAGGCTTTACATCACAAACAACTGCCATGTCAATAAGGGTGTGTAGACTTTTTATATCCACTGTACATACAGAATAAGAACAGATACTGAAGAAATCTATTGTAAGACAATCCATAGTGGTGTTTAAAAGCCCTGCAGAACTTTGAAATAAAATGGTGTTCAAAAAGTCTAACAAATTAAAATAAATATAAATATAAGTCACCTTGTTCTTTGTGTCTTGCCTCCTGGGGGTATACCAAATCTGCCATGATCTACCATGTCCTATATTAAGTAAGGAGAGAGTTTCACTGAAACTCACATGATTAAGCTGCGAAAATGGCTGTGAGATAGTAGGCAGAGCATAGAGTGTGGTGATGCCTGGAAGGAGCAGCAGTGATAGGTTCATCAATAGCCTGTTACTTTTCTCTCATCAGCTTTCCCTCAAGTAGAGAGGCTTAGCAGCTAAGGGGGTTTCTGGGCAATTGGAAACACTCCTTAAGTGCATGCCTGCACTGTGTGGGCTGGTTAATTCGTACATGGGGGCAGGGCCAGTGACGTCACAGCAACTCAAATGCATGTATAATTGGCTTTTATACCTACATCAGAGACCAACAAGTCACTTTCCATTGGGGATGTAATACTTTACTTTTCAACGCTGAGCATTGTATTTTATCTGTACAGTCTATATAGGAAAAAGTTGGGTTTTAGTGGTGCGATACATCAACAATAATAATCATAACCTATAATTTAATGGCAAATTATTCCATGAAAATGCTGCCATAAACTTTGATATTATCAATCCAACATATCAATGAAATCAAAAAAACAATTGGTTTGCACATTTAACACCAGGAGGTATATTTACTAATCTGTGGGGTTTGAAAAAGTGGAGATGTTGCCTAAGACAAACAGTCAGATTTTAGTTATCATTTATTTAGTACATTCTACAAAATGACAGCTAGATTCTAATTGGTTGCTATAGGCAACATCTCCACTTTTGTCTTATTTTTCACTTTTTTACACTTATAGACACTTTTCGTAAATATCCTTCATTTTGTTTTAAACCAATGATGTTTGTTGCATTAATGGTAAACATGGCATGACTGTGGTATAAGTTTATACATAGAGCATTTCAGAGGTATATCCCAGCACACAGATATCTGCACTGGCGGTACTAAGCAGCTGGGGGATAGCATCATAAAGGACTCATTGTAGATAACTAACATATAATAAACTCTGTATGACCTCTCACGTTGCAGGAGTGTTAAATTATATCCAACACTGAATTAAAGTGTGTAATTAGTGTATAAACACATTTGATAACCAACCCTTGGGACAAGTGCATTGTCTATATTTTTCTTTGACTACTTCATCATGTTAAGCCCCAATAAGTAATTGCACACAGACAATCACTATGTGTAGTGGTGAGCTAAAAAAAAATAAAGGCAAATTGTTCAATCAATTTATAGCTAATATGGCAAAAAGGACAGTTTCCCACAGGCCGTTAAGGAGAGACTAAAGCAAAAAAGAAACCTTCTAATGGCGCCCAAATTTAATTATCGATAATAAAATAATTACAGCAGCTGCATAGGAGGCTGCAACTCTCCTCTCATCCAAAGGCAATTCAAGAACAAAAATGCAGCGCTACAAATGTCTATAAATGTTGGAGTCCTGGAGTATTAATCAAGGGATAGTCTCACACAGTCAAATAAATAAAAATATAATAATATTTAGAAATGAGCGGGCTCGGATACCGCTAATCCGAGCCCACCCGAACAGTGCGGATCCGAACGGGATCCGAGCACTGTTCGGATATTTCCGGCGGGCAAAAAAATGAAAATGAGGCTCTGTTGTCCAAGTCTCGCGTTTAATCTCGTGAGGGGTGGGAGGGAGGGCCCAGAACAATTCCATCTTGTACCTCTTTTTTTTGGCATTATGTGCTCAAGCTACCTCGGTGCAACCTTTTGGCCTGAAAACAATATTGTGAGGTGTTCAGAATAGACTGGAAATTAGTGGAAATGATTGTTATTGAATGTTATTGAGGTTAATAATAGCGTAGGAGTGAAAAAAAAGAACACAAAACTGGTTTTTAGCACTTTTTATGTTTTTTTCAAAATAAATCCGAATCCAAAACCTTAAATCCGAACCAAAACCTTTCGTCAGGTGTTTTGCGAAACAAATCCGAACCCAAAACATCAAGCAAATCCGAATCCAAAACATGAGACACCAAAAGTGGACGGTGCACATCCCTAATAATATTGATTATATCAAATAAATATAAAGATATGGTGCAAGTCAAAACTACAAAAAACCCTAAAAGAGCTAAAAAAAAAAATAAAGGCAAATTGTTCACTCAATTTATAACTAATATGGCAAAAAGGGCAGTTTACCACACGCCGTTAAGGGAGAGACTAATAATTTATCTGGCTGTCATAGATTAATACCGTTTTTTTGCGGCTGTTCATTCCCCACACAATTGCTGCAGCCAGCCTAAGCTATGAGCGCTGATGCTTGGACCACTTTTTTAAAAACTTTTATTTAAATATTTTTTTTAACAAAAATGTAATTTGTCATCAAGTTTATGACAATGAATGGTGTATCGAGTATGCCACTGTATGATATGCTTAGGAGATATGTCCTAATAACTAATGCCCTGCAATGCTGGGTGAACTAGTGGCATTGAAGGGTGTGTTTTAGGGGAAAAGGAAGGGAGTGGTTGAGGCACAGAACTTCAAAAAAGCTGCATGGTTTCCAATTTAGTCTGTTTTTCCATGTGTAATATCTAAAATAAAAATATAATATAAATATGCCGTACTCTACAAATTGGAAACAAGAAAGTTGAAAATTGGCCTGGTCGTGAAGAGGGAAAAACCATCAATAATGAGGTTGCAGTTTATAATATTATTTTATTATTCATTATTTTACAATAATGAGGCACAAAATTGTGACTCCATTAGGAAATCCAGACCCTCATTAGTTAATTCTCCCCAGTAGAAAAAGTAATGTGCAGGAAGGGTGCCAGCAGATTAAGGACCCCATAAGGGGAGAATGCAGACCCCTAATTAATACGAGGCAACAGAGGGGTACTCCCCAGAGCCTGGGGTGCCCTCATTATATTGGAAGTATATGCGTAGAAGATGCCACAGGGACCAGTTTAATGAGAGCTAAGGGGAGAAACCCAAAAAGTTGAACAACCAGTTTAATGAAGCACGGTGAGGTACCAGCAGGGGGATCCCCACCTTCACGGGTACCCCAGCTGTAAGATCCACCCACCAGACACAGAGTTGGCACCACAGGGAAAAAGGTAGTACAGGTCTGGAGAGCCCCTACCTTCCAGTTGCCCCATGGAGCAGTGCACTTGGAAAGCCCCCCCCCTATCATTAGGGGTGGAGGTCCTGTGAGATATCCGTCTGCATGCCTGCGATCTTGGTGAGCTGAATAAAGTGAGAAGATGTAACCTGTAAAGAGTCTGTGGAACTACCACTCCCAGCAGTAGCTAGAAGTACTGTGCAAGAGTGTTATGAGAGGGCGTAACAATAACATCTGCTGGAAAAAAAAAGTGCAGGAGGAGATTGGCTTTTAAAATGTATACTGGTTTGCAACAGTTATGCTTTTCTGTACTGGAGGAAGAGTTAATAAAGATCATGTTAATTGTTTTGGACTGAGATGGCCTGGCACCCAATTTCATCTGCCCCCCATCACTACACTAGTAGTGTATATAGGGGAATGGGGGATCCTCAGGAAACGTTTGCCCTTTCCCACCAATTAGCCATGGCAACAAGAACCGCATATAATTGCAGTTTAGGCCACCAGTAGCACCTTCATATCACGGCGCCATCTCTATGGGGTTGAGGTCTGAATTGACCTGGACATTCTAAGTTCTTGATTCTTTTCTTTCGCAGCCAATAAATTGAAGATTTGCTGGTGTGCTTAGGATCAGTGTCCCATTGATATAAGATCTCATTTTGGCCAAGCCTAAGGTGTTAGATACATGGCCACACATTTTCCTTTAGAATACTCAATAGGTTTATAGTGGACTTAATGATTGTGAAGTACCTAGGTCCTATGGCTGCAATACAATATCAGGCGTCTCTGACTGTGCTTGAGTGTTGGTATGAGGTTCCTGTGGTGTACCCCGATTGGTACAATAAAGGTTTTTGTAGAGAGAAAAGGCCTTTCTCCATGAAAGACATACTTGTGCAGTCTTTTTCTGGTAAAGTCATGAACTTTAACATATACTGTGTTGACCATGTCGAGAGAGGTCTGTAATTCCCTGGAGTTTTTGAGTTCTTTGCAATTTCTCAGAACATCGTATGGTCTGGTCTTTGGGTGAATTTGCTGAAACTCTTACTCCTGCGAGTATTGGCAAGTGTGTTACATAGTATCAATTTGTACATAGTGAATTTCTTTCACTGTAGACCTTATAACGCTTTCCAGACTGATGAGCATGACCAGTTAATTCATTGCAGATTTCTTTTTTCCTTGGCATGATGTTAACACAAACCTGAATGCTCCAGACTAAATTGCTAAAGGTTCTACTCTTACATAGACTTGGTAACTCCTCCTGATAGCAGACTAATGAAATACACTTGAGTAGCAGCACCTGGCTCACAATTACATTTTTATGGATATGGAATTAGTGAGGATTCATTATATTTTTAAATATGGCTTGCTCAAGTTATTTTTTTCGTTGAATAAATAATGACAGTAAAATATTTGATAGGCTATTTGTCATATGGGATTAGATTAATCAAATTTTAGGACTTGGTAAGGACTGGTTGATTATTATGTCCTGATATGTAAAAGGATATTGCGAGGAAACCAACCTTAGCTGGGACAGTGGCTACCCTCCGTCAGACCAGAATATATCCAAAGCAAGGCTTTATTATGACAGCACAACACCATAAGATGTTCACAAGGTACAGGGTAAATGGTACCGTGTATCCTCCAGCAGCTTCTTGCAGTCAGCACTCCAAAGTAACATCTCAGTATCCTTCAGAGTTTTATTCTCTTGCAGTATTACCCCTACAGTTTAATAGACAGGTTCTGTTGCCCAGCCTGGGATACTGGCTCACACAGACCCTGTCCTAGTAGGGTTTCCTCCAGCGGCACCACGATGCCTGGCCCAGAGTCCTTTGTGCTGGTGTTATATATACCAGGATCTTCCCAGTTAGAATAATCTATTGTCATTCTGCTCTACTTGTATTTATGGCTGTCTACACAGAAAGTAGGGTCAAGATGTCCCACTCCTCCCCCTTTCAGCAGGGGTCTATCAGTGAACACTTATTATTATTTAACTGTTAGACATACTGGGTATCCAGCCAAATAGTTAATTCAGTCAAGCCATTCCATTCCATTAATGAATCAGGCCAACTGTCTTTGTCACCTTGATTATGCAATGGAATGACTTGACTGAATTAACTATTTGGCTGGGTACACTTAACAAACGGTTACAATATTACATCAGGGAATGACACTTCACGCTTGCGTGAAACATTAATACATTTAACACATTGTATCTGCAGAATTACATGATCTGAGTCTGTGATACATTTTGATACAGTAACATTTATACATATTGATACACATTGATAAATTTGTCATGCTATTTCAGCCAGTATAGTAATGTGGAGACACATTGCACATAATCTGGAAGTATTAACCTAATTACCTCCTAGATTACCTGTTGATATAGATAACTAACTTGGACTGCTAGCTAGCTATATTAACAGTCACTCAGACATTGTTCTGATTGCAAACAGCCCTGATCTATGCCACACTTTATAACAATGGACATTTGATACAAATGGTAATTACATTAGCTAACTCAAATACCTTAGCTAACTCAACTTTCCATCCTGTCATGCAAAATGGCTTCTGCTGTCCTGCTATTTTCACACCTATGGCAACTGTCTTTATATTTCTAATACATAGAATATTGCAGGTAAAGCAAGTACAAACTGTTTATAATACCAAGAAATAACAATACATGTAAAACACTGATGCTCTGGTGTATATACTAGACTGGGCCAATGATTAAAAAGTATAAATGGGAGAAACAGGTGATGAATAAAATGTCCTCAGTCCAGTGGGACCCTGTTTCCTCACAAACATATTTTAGGAATGGTGTATTTTCTTTTTCACTTGTTGAAATAAGTCAATATCAATTTATTTCTTACTCTTTTTATCATCAAGAGAGGATTTAAATCAGGAAATGACAGCAAGAAAGGGTACATTTTTACTGATTACCTGCAATTTGCTGTCTAAAAAACCTGCTACCTGGGGTGGCTACTGCTGTCTGCTTCATTTTCCCTTAATGGTTCCTTTAAAAATAGGTTGGAATTACATTTTTGAATAGAAATTATTAAATATATGTACATCTAGGGTAGGCAACTAGTCGCTTGTCAGTTATTAATCAGTGTTTTGCTGATGTTTAGTAGCAGCGTGAGACCCAGAATTTCCCTGACATTGCCTAAGACTCAATGCTATCATCATTAGAGTTGATCTTAGAAAACATGTAAAGGTCTCAGTACCCAGTTGCTAATTGTTCACAGGCTGTTATGTGCCTTCATTTTTGCATGACTGTATGTATATATCAACTCTGAAGAGGTTAAAAGGGGGAGTTACAAGGCCTCAATGGGGTGAGTGATCCATAACTCATAGCTTAGTGATACGGACAAGCAGTGTGTCCCGGAGCGTAAGTGATAGAACGAGTGGCAGGTCCTTGCAGAGGAACAAGATGCTAGGCATTGTGAGTGACATGGGCCGTCTGACACCTCTCACGGAGGTGGGGAGTGGGGAGCTGGCACCAGCCGCCTTCTCCCTGCTGTCTGATAACATCCACGTAGTCTGTCATTCAGCTATAACATGGGCACAGGGGAGGGTGACACAGAGTGGGGGAATAGAGATGATAGACTGTGAGATAGCAAAACTGGAGAAAAAACAAATAGTAGGATGACAGAAGATGAGGGAGTCAGTAAGTAAAAGGAATCGAAGGAGAATGATAAGCTAACCAATCTCAGGTGATGGGATAACGATAGAAGGCTGGGAAGTATATGCTGTGGGAAGAGAGTAAAAGTAAATTATACAACAGCATAGTAAAAAGTAGTTTAAAGATAAAAAATAAAAGCAAGCGTAAAAGATAAAAAAATTAAGGATAAAGTACAGATCTTTTAAGGGTGATGAAATCTGTTTGAAAAACATAAGACATTATGACTAAGTAAGAATGTTTAAGAGCAGAGATGTCTAAATGTGTGTTCATTAAATGAATGGAAATATTTTCTTAATACATTTTATGATACCACATAATAATGGGTATTAGAGGCTGAAGTACAAGTTTGTAAGTATAATTATACGTTCTATCCACAGATCCTGTGCATGGGCCACAGAATGTGGAGCTGGTGGACATCCGCGCTCGGCAGCTCACACTGCAATGGGAACCATTTGGCTACACTGTTACTCGATGTCACAGCTACAACTTAACACTACACTACAGCTTCCAGCTCGGAGATGAGCGAGTAGAAGCGGAAGAGTTGATTCTGACCTCTAGCCACTATACTTTGCGTGGCTTGCGACCACATACGGCCGTCTACCTGCGGCTTGCTCTCTGCAACCCTGAAGGGAGAATGGAGAGTGGAGAGATTGTAGTGCACACAGAGGAGGATGGTATGTTGGTAGACTACATATCATTTCTAAGCAGTAGATGATAGATCTACTGTAATACAGATAACTTATGTATGTAACATGCTATATGCAGTATGTAATCTTAGTAGTATGTAATATTTTATCTATAATTGTTTTGACAAGTTTACTACTTTGAGACGTTTACTGTTAAATATAAATATATATATATATATATATATATATATATATATATATATATATATATATATTTGTGTGTGTGTGTGCACAAATAGACCTTTGCAGTGCTGTCTCTATATCTTGTTGGTAATTATTAACAGAATCTCTCTGCCCCCCCCAGTGCCTGGTTCTATACCCTTGGAGTCCATTCAGGGCGGACCCTTTGAGGAGAAGATTTATCTGCAGTGGAAAGCTCCCAATGAGACAAACGGGGTCATCTCCATGTATGAGGTACCAGGCGAGTGGGAATTGCCATCAATCCTGTACACTGCACACTAGGCATTTCCTCTCTATGTACACACAGAAAGCGTGTGCCACCAGTCATCACATATTTAAAGAATATGCATGTCCTACCCAACACGTAAATGTCTTGTATCACGTATTGAATTCTGACCATACATTGCCGACCTACCTGTATGCCTCTCCCCCCCCCTCAGATCTCTTACAAGGCAGTGGGCTCACTAGATCCCAGTGCAGATCTGATGAATCAGAAGGGCCGGATCTTCAAGCTGCGCAACGAGACCCACCACCTGTTTGTTGGGCTGTATCCTGGATCCACTTACTCATTTACTATCAGAGCCAGCACCAGCAAAGGCTTTGGACCACCCACCACAACCCGTATTGCCACAAAAATAGCAGGTGCTTAGCAATTTCCCCGCTTTGAGATGCATCCCCTGAATTTGGTCATTCTTTCCTCAGTTTAGCATTTTACTTGTGCAGTTTTCTCCGGCTTCCATAATTACACTCTTTCTCCAATACACAGTTTCTAAATTTTCTCTCACACTTTCTCACAGCTCCTTCACTGACTGATTCGGAAGCTGAGGTCCCTTTGAATGAAACTGAAACCACAATCACTGTTTGGCTGAAACCAGCACAGTCTCGTGGGGCTCCTGTAAGGTAAATAATTTAACTCCCTGTTTTACTTTTTCAAGTCTCTGTACACTCCACACTACCACTGATGTCCATCAGGTCATTGACTAGCACATCAGTTCCAGCCAGGTAACTCTCCTGTATAACCTGCAATTAATCAGTCACTCAATCTTTTTGATGTAATCACCCCTCACAACATTTGATCCCAACATCCTGGTCATGTCTCCACCTCACACAGCTAATACTTAGCCCAACCATTAGTTTATCACAGGAAACCATATTTTACACCCTAACCTGATCTTCGCTATGACTTATGTGGAAATCACCTTTATGGTAGTGTAACACACTTTCATTAGAACTCGGTGTTTCTCCAATCAGTAAAACCCACTAACTAACAGATTCCATATAGTGACTCATTGTATTCAATGACAAACACTACTTTAATGTCACATGGGCTGGAATGTGCTTTTTCAGCTGGAATTTTATTGTGTGAGAAGTAAACAGTATTCCCTCTAATGTTATTTGTAAGCATACATATTTCAGAATTCTGTACAGAAAAACTACCAACAATCCAACAAACACACATCATCATTCCTGTAGCCAATGTACATCCTGAAAACATACTAATGAACCATGCCTCTCTTTCCTTTAAGTCTGCTGCCTAAAAGTCTGTATCTATTCTCTGCTGTCTCTTTGACCCTGACCTTCATCATCATCATCATCATTATCATCAACATTTATTTATATAGTGCCAGCAGATTCCGTAGATTCCTTGACAATTGGGAACAAACAGTAATAAAACAATACTGGGTAATACATACATACGTAGAGGTAAGAGGGCCCTGCTCGCTAGCTTACAATCTATGACCTTTCTATCTCCCACCCTGTTCTTTCTTCTTCTTGTCTTGTGAATGCAGTGTATACCAGCTGGTAGTAAAGGAGGAGCGGACGCAGAGATCAGGGCGGGCGGCAGATGGCAGTGCCTGTTTCCCAGTACCAGTGAGCTACCGGAACGCCTCAGTCATGGAGTCCCCTCATTACTTTGCGGCAGAGCTGAAACCGGCACAGTTGGTGGCCTCACAACCCTTCACCGTGGGAGACAACAGGACCTACAATGGCTATTGGAATCCACCTCTTTCACCTGTGAAGAGTTACAGCATTTACTTCCAGGCTTTGAGTACAGCCAATGGGGTACATACATTATGAAAGTTAACAGCTTCATGTTTTACACACAGTGTACAGCAAACATGGAACATGATATGTATTTACACCACATGCCATACAAATAGTAGTACAACTGCAGTAGAGATGGTAAGAAGATACTGTGTTTGCTTCAATGCATAGGGTATATTGGCTGTAAAACAAAATCCAGTTGTAGATTATTGCTGCCATTGCTGAAACTGCTTACTAAACACACAAATGTAATATTTCTGGAGTCTTTCAGTTTAAAATAGTTGAAATGACTCTAATAAAGAGCAACATCCGGCTTTACACTATTGTATAGTGAACAATGACATTACAGTCTCTCTCCGTGACTCAGCCTAACTCTGTTATGTATTCCCTCTTTTCCTACATCACGTAATCCCTCCATTACTTCAACGCCTCTATTACTCATGTCACAACGGCGTGATGGAGAGAGCAGACTACCAGAGAACATGTTGTCTGTGTGTCATATGTGCAATGTAAAGGAACCACTATTACACTTGTCAAAAACATGACACCAGCTAAAGACGACATATGTTTTTGTTACGTGACTAATCTATATAGATGTTGTCCGTGAAAACTAGCTAACGTGGGAGTGAAACGAAAAATATCTTCTATGTTTCTGAGCTTATAATAGCTAATCCTTCCAATACTTCTCAATAATTTTATTTGAAATCATTATCATTAAGGATATAATTGAACCCCTTTTGCAAAGTGGTGCATATACCAACATGATACATTGAAATGTACATGTTCGAGATTAACGACACAGATGCACTTAGGAACTTGCAAGTGCCATACAGAATATCACATGCATCACAGAGCTTTAAATGTGACTTCTAATCTTCTATCACTGCAATCCTCAGAGTGTAGAGAGTACTGAAGAAAAATAATCACTACTGTGTTTTAGAGTGGTGAACTTTAGCAGTCCAGGGGCTAGATTTACTAAGCTGCGGGTTTGAGAAAGTGGGGGATGTTGCCTATAGCAACCAATCAGATTCTAGCTTTCATTTATTTATTACCTTCTGCAAAATGACAGCTAGAATCTGATTGGTTGCTATAGGCAACATCTCCACTTTTTCAAACCCGCAGCTTAGTAAATCTAGCCCCAGAGGTTCAATCACATGGGAGTTCTATGTATTTGTGTAGTCTGCTGCTCTCAGAATAACATAGTATTCAATGATCCTGATGCTGATTTGGACGTATGCTGGTTTGGGTAGCGCAATATCTGCACATTTGTATTGCGCATGCCCACAAAAACTGCTCACATATACAGATTTACTCGCACCTGACACTTGCACTTGCTTGCGACTAAAGAGGCGGGATGGGGGAGGGAAGGGGTACTTTAATCTAAGCCGAGTACAATAAGGACATGTTTTGGTAATTGCTAGCAGATACAGACCCGCGATTATAGGTGGCTGAGTGCTGGTGCAAATACAAACTGGTGATGATTACTCTCGCCAGCACTAGCTAGCCACTTCTGATTGGCTGATTGCGAATTCACCTCTGAAACTGACAGGTGCTCTAATCAGTGATGGTGCCTATGTTATATGATTTTGTGCACGCGTTTTAAAAATATGTTTTTGCCACTTTCATTCCTAGGAAGATTATATCTGCTGTATTTATAGATGTTCTTTTTATTTAAACAAACATAAGAGCGAATGTGTTTTTCCTCTCTCGAAACAAATGTTAACAGACTTTTCTTCTGCTTATGCTATGGTCGTGTATAAGTTAATGTGGGTTTATATATGTCTGACGTAATCCTGGCGCATACGGTACTGATGCAGAGCTACATGCACACCTCAGCATATCGATGTAAATATCCTCTCTTTATGTGCATCATAGTGTTTGGAAGCAGATGCAGCCAACTTGGCATCAGATCCAATAAATTTAGCACATAGATTTTTTTCAATGTTCTATAAAATTGTTCCATTTTGACTGTTCACATTTCCACTAGGAATCGGGTGTATTTTCTGTCTCATGCACCACATACTCCTATGAAGATTGGTTTTTTTGTTGCTTTTCTTAGGACAAGGCAAAAAAGTGTTGTAAAGTTGGGGAAGAGTACTATTCTGTGCAGCAGAAAAGAAGAATTAAATAAAAGGGGCTCTAATTTATTTTGCTTTATTTTTTACATTATTTAGATTCATTTTAATATAGAAGTATGTTTACTAGCAATGGCATAACTACCTACACTGCAGGGGGGAGGGGGGTCCATTATGGGGCCCTGGCAATTCCGGACCACACTCCTGAGGCCCTCACCCTCGCTTCTGAGCAGCCCGGGAGTCTCGGTAGGTCAGGCCAGGAACACTGGGGCCTTCCACAAATTTAACTATGGGGCCTGATAATGCCATGATCCTTCTCCCCCCTGCCATGCACTTGTTACATGTACAGACTGCATGAAGGGTGGGCTCAGTTTATTGAGCACATACAGAGGGACAAAGGGATCAAGTGAGCATATTTAATGTTTTACGCATGGGTAAACACAGACCTGAAAAAAGAAAGCCAAAAAAAGGAACCAAACATTGATAGGCAGCTCTGATATGTGTAATACAATGAGACACATCCATACAGCAGATAACTCAGAAATTAACCTCAAGTTTTCTGTCTCCCTTTTTTTTTTTTTTTTTTACAGGAGACCAAAATCAGCTGTGTCCGACTAGCCTCTAAAGGTGAATAGTTCTGAGATAATTAGGGGCATAAAGTGGGTAATGTCTGCATGTAATAAAATAAATGAATACTATAAAATTATATTGCACCAATGCTATTTTTTAGGTTAACTTGCAAGAAAGCTTTATGCACTGTAAAACTCATTGCTAAAAATATTATTATTTTATTTTACCATAGACTAATAATAAACTAAACCAGGTTTGTCCATTTGACCGCTCACAGATTAGCTGTGGCCCAGCAACATTTTTCTAATGATCATCAGTCACAGAATTTTACTGTCACTGATGTGTAATTACCAATGTTTGGGACTCAAGACTAAGGGGTAAATGTATCAAGCTGCGAGTTTCCGGCGGGTGTGAAAAGTGGAGATGTTGCCTATAGCAACCAATCACATTCTAGTTATCATTTATTTAGTACATTCTACAAAATGATAGAATCTGATTAGTTGCTTTAGCAACATCTCCACTTTTCAAGCCTGCCGGAAAGTCGCAGCTTAATATATCTTCCCCAGTCAGCTAACATGTCTCACAAAAGAAACTCATTGAACAGTGTCCTGTGTCAGTCATGTAAGGGGTACAAATGCAACTTTTTTTTCATACTGGGCAGCTGTATTTTAACTCAGTGATTTAGATTTCAGCTAGCGTGTGCCCGCCTCTTAACTCTAAATCTGTCTGCACATTTCAAATGTGCCCACCTGCAGAGAAACAAGGGTTTGCCAAGCTGCAAATAAAGGATTTATCCCTAACTTCATATCGGGCCTGACTTCAAAGCCTGTTAGATGACATTTTGCAGTCAGCCTTATTTGTGCTGTTGCTTTTGGAAGACATATCTATAGCCCACCAAGAGAACACAGTGCAACAAAAGTGCACTACAGGTAAAAAAAACAAAAAACCATTTGGTTTATGAAAACAGTTATATGAAGAAAGCAACACATGAACTCTCTCAGTGAAGCTTTGGGAGATAAATGTCCGTAGCCGAACGTTACAGAGACTGTAGCCCTAATTTTTATTTGCCCTCTGTATTTGTATAGTGTGAAAATAAAAAAATTCTTGTTATTATAGAAAGCTACCTAGTTTCTGTGATGTGCTCGTTAGAAAGCTCGCAGAGCTCACCATTGAGTACGGTTTCCATGACTTATCTTCTCTACCCCGCAATCCCTTTATCTTCTCCCAATTTTATTGAGGTTTAACAATTCTCTCCCAACATATTTGGTCATGCCAGTATGGAGTTTATGAAAGTTGGCTATGCAGAGCTCATATGCTATCTTATTCCTTTTTACTGGACATTTTTACTGTAGAGTCTTTTTAGATCAGTACTTAAATACCTATTGTGCCCTATATAATATTCAGTATACCATACAGTATATAGGCAGTAGTTTTTGTTGGACAAAAAAGTTTAATTCCATTAATAATTATATACTTTTGAATATTCTTCACCTGGTATTAAAAATAATGCTAGACACTACAAAGTGTTTGATCTTTAGACAGTTCAATTCATTGTGCGGCTAAAGTTAAAAAAAGGATAATACTGACATTATCCAGGTATACGTTTGTCAGCCTATAATGTCAGTCTGTCACTATGTAATGAAAAACTGCTTAATTTCTCCCAGAGGCTTGAGCTGGCCAGTCCTAGTCTAAATCTGGCCAGAATCACTGAAATGTAACCACACAAATAAATAAAACACTTTAATTTGCTTTAATATGTTTATTTTGGATGAGATTGCTCTTTGGCAATACCATAAAAAAAAACTAAAGTACTGAATGACTGTAACATTGTGTCCAGCTACAGACAGTTATCACAGTAAAGCTGTGCCTATGAAGCCAGTGGAAATAGAATACTGCAAATTTCCTTTTCAACTTCCCATAATCTTTCCAGGCTCTGTCCATCTCCCTACATATGCTGTTTTGATTCCCATCACGTTATGAGGGATTCTGTAAAGTGTCCGCTACAAACCTCTGTATCCCTCCTCCGTTCTGACTATCTTTTCCTCTCCTGCATGTCTACCAATGGGATCCTTCCCTTTTGCTTCTTAGCGGTTACCGCCGGCCTTCTTCCCATCACCCGCCACCCCCCAAGCCAGCCAATCACAGGTGACTATATGTCCTTCCCTGGCAAGAACTAACTTATTCACTTAATTACTCTAAATGCACTCAGGGTGGGCCACCATGTTGAGACGGTTTAACCTCTTCGCTGCCAGAGACAGTTTTGCATGCCATTGTGACAAGAGGACATAGGCCTTATTAATAGACTAAGGCATTACCTCCCCTTTCTTCTCTTAAAGGGGCCTCCACGCAGAATACCAACACGGTGGAGCCGGAGAAGCCAACTGACAGTACAGTGCAGACTGCCGGTGTGATTGCGGGAATGCTGATGTTCATTATTATACTCCTGGGAGCCATGATGACCATCAAGAGAAGGTTAGAGGGAGAATGATAGGTGAACCATTATGTAAACTGTTTGTAACAACTCTGGCAGAGAAGAGGCTAAAACTTTTTTGTTTAACATTTCGTATAAGGCATTTCAAGTAATCATGTCCTCTAAAGACCAGTGTGAAATTTCTCTCTTCTCCATTCAACCGCATCCACTGTCTCGTCCCTGTTTACTCTGATTATCACTATTGCACTTTGTCCGTCCGTCCCCCCCCCTCTTCTCTACATGTGTATATGTTTGTGTCACCTGGGGGTGTGATGTAATAACCGTGTTGTATGTCCGTCTCCCAAGTATGTGCATATGGGCTGTGTACTGTCAAGGTTAAACATCTGCTGTGTGTGTGTGCAGAGCGCAACCATGAGTGCAGTATAAGGATCTCCACATAGATCCCCAGAGGGAGGATTTATACATCATATATAACTAAAACCACAGACTAGATGCAAACATGCAAGAATATGTGTGTTTGCCGAAACCCATGTGTGCCATACTCTCTTAAAATACAATCTGTCTGTACTTCAGGGTGTCTGTGAACTCCACACCATTAGTGTCAGTGTGAACATCATTGCTATTATGTTTTTGAATGTGTGAGTAAGCACATGTACAATTTGCAGAGAGTACAGATGGTGGTAGAATTGTAAACAGATATGCTGTCTGGATCTATAACAAACAATAATAAATAAAGCAACAATAAAGAGAATGAAATAGGGACTACAGTATTGGGGAAGGTAGTAGAGTATACTGCTCCCACTGCCAGGGCCATCTTTTCCATTGGGCACGATGGGCAGGTGCCCGGGGGCCTCACCGGCAAGGGGGCCCCATAGGCAGGGCTCTTAATTAGAATAAATAATCCTGCAAAAGAAAAAACCTGCAAAAAAAACCTTCAAGGGTCACTGAGCAAGTACATCTATCTATATCTTTATATATATCTATCTATATCTATCTATATATATATCTATATATATATATATATATATATATATATATATGGGCCCCGGTGCACGGCTTTGCCCGGGGGCCCATAATGTTGTTAAGATGGCCCTGCCCACTGCTGGTGTGTCTAGTGTTTTTCTCCTAAAATACTGCACACTTTAGCCTCATATATATATTTATGAAATAATCATGGAGAGAGAGGACATTGTGACTCTTGCAAATGGCTTTGAGTTAACACCATCATGGTGGGGCGTTAATGACTACTTTCAATGGGATCTGATCAGCACAAAACACACAGTTTGGTGTCACTTCAGCAATCCATTTAAATTGACACATTTCACAAATAAGCCACTTAAAATAAAGGCAGCTCCTATATTTCCTTATCTTAGCCCAATGATAGCTGCATGAAGATGAAACGAGCAGTATATTTGAAGGAATCGGGAAAAGTTTAATTAGAGGAGAGAGATCCTAAAAGGTTGTTAGGTGTTTATTTGCCCTGACTTTTGCATCTCTGCACCTCGTGCACAGAGGGAATGTAGTACACAAGGAGCCGTCTCACTAATTCTTAAAGCACTATATGATTGTCATTGACCCCTAGTGTTACACACTGAACCCTGCCGTGCACATATATATCATCTTCCTACCCTGACATCTTCACCCTTCCCAATTTATCAGTGTGTCTGTGCGGCATGTACAATTAAAAGCACTGCACCTTTGCAGCATTCTTTTTCCACACTGAACAATATACAATGCAGACTTAGGACCTCATTTAGAGTCGGACGCAAAGTCCGTTTTAGGCGCATCCAACAAAAAAACCACTACCACACATGTGCAGCAAGCACCATATCCGCCTGCATCTTGGACGCAATTCACACTTGCGACAGGTTGCGGCTCACTACGAGAGAAAGGGCGGAACGCGGAATTGTGAAGGCGTGACCATGTAAGTAAATCCTAGTCGCAGTGAGGCGCAGACGCAACACACGTCAAAAAAAGGCTAAAACTGTGTGGCAGGAATTAGGTGGCGCAAGTAGTTAGCTAGCTGCAGGAACTGCTCGCAGCTCGGTAGGGTATTACGAGTGGGACGCAACTGGTGTTGCTTGCCACTCGTAATACCCTACCAAGCTGCGGCACACTCCCACTCCTACACTTCTTACACAGACTTTGCGTCCGACTCTAAATGTGGTCCTTATTGTACAAATACATACTGGATCATCATACACCTGATCAAAAAGAGCTTTATGCGTAGTATGTAATCCACTAACCAGGAACACTTTACTGTAGTATAAATACATCTATACATTGCATACGCAGAACTACACTCCAAAAATGTCCTAGTCACTGGGCAAATCTTTCAAATCTGGCAGTGAAAGCAGACATTAGAGCCTGTAATCAGCTAAGCATGGGCAAGGGCAGGCTCTGAAATTGTGTGCGGGTCATCCAGGATTGTACATGCCAGACATTACCATGCGTCCTCTGCCTTTCACTGTGTTTGCATTTATATCCTATTATCTGTGCATTTTTTTATCTAATGTATGAGTTGAACTGTAAGCATTTCCATAACTGGACGAAATATTACCATACATATTTGTGTTTGTCAGCTTATCTCTATGTATCTCATACTATCTCTATGTATCACTGTCACTTTGTGTTGTGGGTATTAAAATGAATATGTTGTACAGATAGCATATTGCAGACAGAGGAGCAGAAAGAGAGACCGCTGTATAGGAGGTGTGTATATTATTGAGAGAGGTGAGGAATGTAAAATAGCTGTGTATATCAGTGAGGGACAGAGTGTGGTGTAGATGGATTTATAAGATCAGAGTAGAAAGTAAGAACTAGCTGTATCTAGTAGGAAGACGAGTCAATAGATAGAAAGTTTATGCATATTGCAAAGTTGCCTACTTTTTAAAGTAATTTTCAGGGTCACTTTGCTGTTCAGAGAACCTAAGTGCATTACACATGATAATACGTCTGTGGACCTTGGAGCGACTACAATAACCGTTACATCATGTTTATAGAATTTAATCACAATGTAGTTTTTATGCAATAATAAATATTAGCTTATAAAGTCTAGACAGTAAGAATAGATGGGGACTAACATGCAGAAAAGGAGGATTTTTAGTGTGTTGAGCAGCTAGCCAAGACCGTAAAGCAGGGACATCTTCAGGGACAAATCTTTAAAACCTGTGCTTGTTCCTGGGAATTGAAGACAGCTAGCAATGATAATACAGCAGGAAATGAATGAAGAGAGAGGTGTAAAATAAGAAATAGCTGTGTGTTCTAAAAATAGTCACTGAAACATGTAAATAAGAGATAGGTGTGTATATTATGTAGCGTTACAGAGACGAGTACAATAAGAGTGAGAGATGTGTATAATATTATAGAGAATGGGTTACAAAGCAGGAGATAGTTATGCATATTATAGACACACACAGAGGGGTGTATTTATTAAACTGCGGGTTTGAAAATTTGGAGATGTTGCCTATAGCAACGAGATTCTAGCTGCCAATTTGTAGAATATACTAAATAAATGATAGCTAGAATCTGATTGGTTGCTATAGGCAACATCTTCCCTTTTTCAAACCCGCAGTTTAGTAAATATACCCCAGAGCCTCATTAGAGTTAAGTAACAACTAAAAGGTGCAGATTTACACCTGGAAAAACCACATCGTGGTACAAGAGGTGCAAATGCTTTTTGTTTTGCATGCAGAGAAAATAGTGCCATTACTTGTATATAGCACACAAATACTATGCAGCTTTAATTTTTTATACTATGATTTAGAGCTGCGCTAGGAGGCGCCCCCTCTCTTCTAAGCCATTGTGTACTTTTTAAATTGTTCCCCCCCCTGCAGCACAACATGGTTTTGCCAAGGTGTAAAAATGTACCTTCTGGCTGGATGTCATCCTAACTGTAAGTGAGGCACAGCTGTGTGTTTTATAGAGAGCGTTACATGGTAGGAGGGAGGTGCAGAACGAGGAACAGCTAGCTATAAAAGAAAGGTCTGTGCATTGTGCAGAGCACATAGAGAGCTGTCTAGTCACATAATTATATAGTTTTAAGGTAAACTATCCCACTTCCACCTCTCTAATATCACTCTGTCACCCTGGTGAGGTCATGCTGTCACATCTAATTATTCCTCTTTTTCTTTTTATTTCTCGTTTTTCGGTCCCCCCCATGTGACCGCTCTCCATCCTCTAGAAGAAATGTGTACTCCTATTCATACTATCTGTAAGTACCACTGGAAACCACGTCTTTTGCCTCATCAACACATTCCCCTGCCTGTACCCTGTTTTGTTCCTCATATCATGGCTTATTCAATAAAAAATAGCTCTACTTAAGAATTACAATTTGGGTGGAATATCCTTACTTAAACACAATCACAAAAATGACTTGCCTAGGGTCTGGTGTTCATGTGCCCTACATCTCCCAACATTTGTTGCACTCCTGCTGGCAGCCTGTTGTCAAAGGGTCACATGCTGCCAGTATGAAATAAGACCAGGAGGTATATTTAAAAAACTGCGGGTTTGAAAAAGTGGAGATGTTGCCTATAGCAACCAATCAGATTCTATTTATCATTTATTTAGTACATTCTACAAAATGACAACTAGAATCTGATTGGTTGCTATAGGCAACATCTCCACTTTTTCAAACCCACAGTTTAGTAAATATGCCCCCAGGTCTTCGGCATACAATGGGTGACCCACCTTGCTGCTGAAGTTTTCTGCTCTCCTCTTATTTTTTCATAAACGTAATATGCTGACCTACGCATATTAAGGTTTATACAGTCACAGCATAAAGCTTATATAAAAGGACTACCAATTACAGTCACATATATAGATGTTAGACATTTAGAGGTAGATTTATCAAACCTTCTATACAGGAAAAGTGGAGGTGTTGCCAATAGCAAAACATCAGATTCAAGCTATCATGTTCTAGAATGCACTAGAAAAGTATATGGTTGATATGGGTAACACCTCCACTTTTCCTAAGACCCCTAAGTGTGATAAATCTTCCACTTAGGGGTCTATTTATCAAGACCCAGGTATTTTGAATATTTTGTATTGCTGCGTATCGCAACAATAGAAAATATTTGGCCACCCAATTTATTAATAAACCAGGGCAGCTGAGTGATGGTTAGCTGCCCGGTGATACCTGCTGGCAGTGGTAAGAAGAGTCTTATTGCTTGCCGGGTCAGTGCAGGGTCCCTCTGCCAGTTTGCACAAGCTCCAGCCTTGGGCTTCCGCTTCCAGATTCAATAACAAAACTGTTATAAAATTACTGAAAAAATAATGTAAAGAAAAAAAGAGAAATATATATATATATATATATATATATATATATGTATATATATATTGGCATCTGTGGTTTTTCACATATTACTAAATAAACCCCTTAGTTATAATTTTATACTTAGAAAGGCTGCAGCAACCTTAAATAGATATTAGCAAAACATCCCCCACAATCACAGCTTTATCTCGATTATTTTCAGTTCTTATAAGCTCCTGTGGGCATCAGATGTTTCTCTAGATAACGCAATTAACAGTTTAGGTTTAATGATTATTTTCAGACCCAGAGAAGCCTACTGCCTGTTTCCTTCAATGCAGAAGCAGAAAAAGCAGAAAGCTTGAGGTGCATAGAATAGATAATTTCCCCCACATTCATTCCTTTAGTCGAAAATATCTTCCATTCTGATTTTACATTGAAACTTAGTAGCTAATTTTCCCATAGGTCATTGCTTGTGCCCTTTACCCCTAACACGTGATGCAACTCTGTGGTGTTAATTAAGTTAGGGTTAGTATAACACGATCCAGTCCATTCCCAAAACGTAGAGGTGTTAAATAGCGCCATACCTCAAACCAAATTGTGTTCCTTCTGTGTATAAGGCAACATATATCGTAGGCTCATTTAGCTATCTTAGTGCTCCCTCCCTTCTCTGCCCCCTTTTTATTGTATATGTTTGTCTTGTTTATAATTCAACCACTGCTTTTTCTGGTCAGAACCAACTCTTCTAATAAGATCGTTCCTTGTCCGGAGCACCAATACTTTGCCAGATTCCAAGGCTTGGTGGGTGGTTCTAACATATTCACTTCTATAAGGTCACGGGTCTTGACACAAAACGAGGACAAGAGGGTTGGGTAATGAAAAACAAAACAATACATAGGGGGTAGGTTGCATGATGGTTGTCTGAGGACAGAGATGAAAGAGTGGTGTATATGATTGTCACATGTCTGTCTGTCTACCTGTTGTTTCATTCACCTGTGAACATGTGCATTGCATTCATGGGTACAGTCTTAGACAGCATATCTGCCTGTGATGAGTGTGTCTGTTCTGCAACCAGTCTGATCCTTATACCAGCCCCTACCAATCTCCATAAATAGAATCAGATCATGACAGCAATTCACCTTCCATTATTAACGGCTAGCTCAAACTCATTAGCGATCTGTGGATTAATTTCTCTTTGTGGAGGAAGTGTAAGGTGTTAATTACCAAAGACTACAAGGGAGCCGTGCCCAAGTGTCACAACATAACTACTGTAGGTAACCTAATGTCTGCCAAGCTTCCTTGAGCGCCCAATTACACAATGAGAAGCAGTAATATTACTTGGCTGGCGATACAGATATATGTGCAGACGCTGTAGATTTGTTAGCCATCTATAGCTGATTATCCAATGATCCACCGGTTATGATTGCCTTAGCTTAAATATGAGCAGTTATGTAGCTATGAGTCATCCAATGGGTAGGAGAACATTCACATAATATATGGCTTCCTCTATGTCAGCTAGGAGGGGACCACGGTGTGTAGAGAATAATTTCTGTCTACGTGCGAGTCTTGAACCTGTCAGACGCTGTTCTTTCTGCCTCCAGGAAATTGGCCAAGAAACAAAAGGAAACCCAAAGCGGCTCTCAGAGAGAAATGGGGCTGGTGGCTTCGGATAAAAGCTCCAGCAAGCTTAGCTCCACCCGCAATGAAGACACTTTTTCCAGCTGCCAGGACGTCAATGGATTTAGTAAGAAACATCACAGTTATTGGGAGGGAGATATTATTAGGACAATTATCATGAATGAAATAGGAGATCAATTGAGAAATGACTGAAGAATTCCCTCTGGGAAAACAAGTATTGCTGTCTTAGTCACAGTTTCTCTGGGAATGAACGTGTTAAAATCTAAATGCAATAATGGCTGCATTGAGATTCTGACGGTCAGTTCAGCCTTGTACAATGGACATCTGTTATAAAGCTCACTGGCCTTTCCAGAGCACACAGCAAACAGTGCACTTCCTACCCACCTCTGCTTTTTGTGTAGAAGGAGTTTGTAAAGCATATTGTGAAATCATTCAACTGTGGAACTAAACATGTATTTAATTTTCGATTTTGCGATAGAAGTTGTGTAAATAGTCCAATAGGGGATCGTGGGAGCCAGAGATATAATATCAACCAATCATTGTCTTAGGTGATCAATGGGAGAGCGAACGAATGCCACATTAATGAATGATACTGCTGTCTAGTATTACCTAGTGTGTGCAATCTTCCCTTTTGCAGCGTGTGACACTTGTGGTTTTTACGCACTACCACATTTGTAATGGGAAATCTCTATGATGTCATCCTATGACGTCAAAGGAATTTTCATGCAGGATAGAAAAGCCCTGTTAAATATATGGGAAATCTGAACCAAGCCTTTCATGCAAAGCAATGCTAACAGATCCATTCAATATATAGGTAAATTTAAAGTGTGGTGATAGATTTATAGTTGGGGTAAGGCATGTCCTAGATCAACTTTAAATTTCAGCGTAAAAATAAAGCTATCAAGTATTTGCGTGCTACATGAAAAACAGTCAGTATTTTAATTGCGTGCAAAAAAAAAAAAAATAGTTTGCACCCTTTGCATTGTAACATGGTTTGTCCAGAAGCAAACTTACTCCTTTTTTTTTTTTGCATTGCTCCTAACTCAGCATCAGGCCCTTAATCTCCAATGCAATAAAATAGTTTGACACATTTTCTGGGGCTGCGCTATTTTCATAAAGTTAACTATGGGAAAGTTCAAGTCTTTTTTGCTGTTGTAATTTTGGCAGGCTAAGACCCATAAAATGAAAATATATTTAATGCATTATGCCACTAAATGAAAATCCTATCTCTTCTAAAAAGAATAATATAAAATGTGCTTAGATAGGCTTAGAAATAAAAAAAAGCTGTTCCCGAGGAAGTACAAAAGTGCGAACATTGTTACATTCATTAAGCTGCAAACTAGTCACAGATGCGTTTAAATGAAAACATTGTACAAGCATAACTCAATGTAGCAATGTAGTCTTATTTAATAGCACTGAATAAGGACGCTCTATTTAGTGCTATTGACGAGGGTTAGACGGACTCAGGTCGCAGCCGGTATTGGCTCCTGATGGCTCCTACCTATTTGCTACATGAAGGGGAACGGTCAAATTGGACCTACCTATAAGAGGTCGAGTGACTGACTGCATATGAGTCTACTTAAGAAAAATGTATATGAATATAGGAAATGTATTCACAAATCCAGTGAAAGGCAGAGACACAAAATGAAAGAGCCACAGAAAAAGGAATACCAACCAAAACAGGCCAACTGCCACCAATACCTAAATACATATGGGGTATATCATAAGTATAAGAGAATCTTAAACATTGTTATGCAATAACATGCAGTCCAGTCACAGAGAAATATAGGAGCTGATAGGTCCAATGACAAAGAAATGCTATCCCATAAGAGATGGTTATAGTCTGCTTATCCAGGCATGGTGAAGTAGAGACTACTAGAGATTGCTATGGCAGACAGACTGATAGAAGATCGAGACTGGTAATGGAGGTTTGCAGACATATTGTTCATTTAAAGCCTCTAAGACTACCAGTAATTAAAGTGGAACTATGCCCCACATTATATATCTTATTTTGGATGTGGAACTATGCCCCACCAGTTATTCTATAGTGACTTAAATCAGTTCTGCAATATCAGCTTTGACTGATTGGGGGCTACCAGGATGATCGTTCTTAAGTGGATGAAACTGTGATATATATCATGAGAAGAAAGAAATTGTATTAAAGGGCAGAATATTCAGTGACTTGTGTAGTAGCATGCAGTATAATTTCAGAGAAATATGGCAGCATGCAATGAGAAACTCACCAACATTATTTAAAGGCAAGACCATATAGTTCACTATCCTTTGCAACATATCAGTATTTTTTCTTTGTATGAGTTAACATTATAAGCATCATACTGCCACCTAAAAGAAATCAAAATGTAAGTAGAGGCATAAACTTCTAGCAGAGAGGTGGAGGTTGTCTTCTGTGACATCCAACATTCCAGCTCTACGTGGTCTCTCTGTCCATCGTGTAAGCTTTAGATTAGGTGACCTCTCATTTGTGGGCAATGCTGGGTGTTTCACAGCTAGACTGACCTCTAACCTGTCTTCCTGCAGGCACATCCTCTCCCTGCTCCTTCTCTGTACAAAGCAAAAACCTGCAGGGAAAATCTTTGCTCAATTCCTGTTACTCAGGTAGGGCTTTACAATGAACAAGATGCTGCTACGCTGAGTTAGAATGTCATTGCAAGTCAGTGAGCTTGTCTTTGTGAGGAGTGAGACCGCCATACTAAAGTTAGATAAGCAACATTATAAATGAGTAGGACTGTTCTTTAAAGTAAGACATTCATACGAATGAGAATACATTTTACAATCAGTAGCTTAATTCTATGTAAATACATTAATAATAATAATAATTATAATAATAATAATAATTAATAAGGATTTGTTCCCATCAATGAAATTTGAACTGATATAGTAAAATCTGGACAATCAGGAACTGATTCTTTGTTTTCTCTCCTCTTCCCCCACATCCTCATCCCTACCCTGACCTCAATCTCCTTCCAGTTTCCTCAGACACCGTCCCTTCCTCAACCATTCTAGGTAACCAAACCATTAACTGACAGTATGTGACTGGGCTTTAATGATAGTCTATGTGCTTTTATATTGAGTTTCTGTTCTAAATATGGCCCCAGTTGGAAGCAATATACACACATATGCCATCATTCATTATGTTGAGACATACATTGTTTGACAGACAGGATCACATAGTTTTGCTCTTTAAAAACAAAGTTTAGGGACTGAGATCCAACCAATCTCCGCTAGTAGCATAACCTCAACATTCTACCAAATATTAATCCTAAAGTGGATCAATATCAACGATTGTATCAGATATAAGTATGTACAAAAAAGTAAATCAATCCCTTTCAATTTAATATTAAAAATGCAATATGCTTTATTTAAATAATTGTGTTATCGAACTTGTGATTTTTTTTTTTTATATTGTACTGGTTGGGAAATTTGTCGGCTAATAATTTTATTTTTGAATAAAATCAGTGGAAGATTTTATATTCTTAGACTTTAGGACAGTACACTTTATGTTAATAGTACGTAGTAAGGGTTTCGAATTTACTTACTTATTTGTATATACTTATATTTGATCCAATCATAGTTACAATTAATAATTTATAATTTTCTTTGAAACCACTTTAGCTAGATATTTTTGTGTAAATCATAAATTCTTATAGGGTGGTCCCAGGGCCATCTTTTCCATTGGGCACGATGGGCAGGTGCCCAGGGGCCCCACGGGCAAGGGGGGTCCATATGCAGGGCTCTTAATTAGAATAAATAACCCTGCAAAAGAAAAAACCTGCAAAAAAAACCTTCAAGGGTCACTGAGCAAGTACATCTATCTATATCTCTATATATCTATATCTGTATCTCTATACATCTATATCTCTATATATATATATCTATATATGAAGGGGCCCTGGTGCACTGCTTTGCCTGGGGGCCCATAATGTTGTTAAGATGGCCCTGGGTGGTCCCTCTCCTTTTACCAGCTACGTGGCATTTTCTAGTTAATTAGCACCATATTAAGATATTTGTTTGTTGTTTTTAATATTAAACCTTTCAACTTCCTGGATTAGCAGACACATGTAGTTCAGATAATAATTCCTTCAGGTCAGCCTTCAAACCTTCACCTACAGGCATGACTACAAATAGTTCCATGCATGGCCCCGAACTTTCCCGGTCTCATTTCCACCCCAACCCTCCCTTTCTCACAGACAGCAGTCACGTGGAGCTGAACCAGCCCACGTTGACCATACAGACCCACCCTTACCGGACATGTGAACCATTGGAAATGGCCTATCCCCGTGGACAACTCCAGCCAGCTATCCGTGTGGCAGACCTTCTGCAGCACATCACCCAGATGAAGAGAGGACAAGGGTACGGATTTAAAGAAGAGTATGAGGTAAGTTTTAGTGTGGCTTTGCTTCGGGGTAGGTTTTGGGGAATTGTGCATAACTACGGGTTATGTAAGTTTTTTCTTCTAAGTAACAGAAAACTACAATTATTACATTTGTTAGAGAGCGCCTGTTGCCTACACATGACGGAGGCAGCCATCTTGTGGGGTAAACCAAAAACCGTAAGAATGCAGCCTATTAACTGTCTAGGACCCAGTGTCTCATGAGTATTGGTCATGCTTCATGAAGACTGGCAATGAAGGCAGCATTTTTGTGATTGCTTCCTTCTCCCACAAAAGGTTTCCCTTGATGACATCACTGGTTCCTTGTGTACTGTACAGTCTCATGAATATTGGTTTGGCCCACCGATTATGTACAGGTGTTGGTGTATTCAGTTTGATCCTCTTACCTAAATATTTTCTTCTTCCTCTGATCATTGAACTAATTTTCCCTTTACCTTCAATAAAACACCTTCCTGTCGCTTCTCCGTGTAATTGCATGTTTTTCTACATCTAATCATAAAGCTCAATATAAGTGTTTCCATTGTTCCATACAGCATCTTCTTCTTCCGCACAGTATAATTCCTCCCTTCAGTCTGTTGCTCCATGGGAAACTTGCCAATAACCATTTCCATATAATTGTCTGTCTGTTTTTTACACCTCATCGCAGAGCTCAATATAAAGCTTCCCTTTAAGTTTTTATATTGTTTATGTAAAGCATCTCCTACAGCACAATATGTCTCCTCCCATCAGCCTCTGCTGCTCCATAGTAAACTTGCCAAGAGCATTATTTGTTGTTTTCCCTAAACTTCCGTGCGTATCTCCATCTTGTCACTTCAACATCTCCTAAATATGTTTCACACGCGTCAGTGCAGCTTCAAATAATACAGAGTCTTGTTATTGGTTTGTTTTGTTTTCTACAATTTACCATAAACCTCTTTAATGTCTATTATCACTGCATATAAAATAAGCCAGTTATCAGCCATTTTGCTCAGTTTTCCACACAATATATATTGGTAACCAGTTTCCTCTATGGCTGGCTTGTGTTGTCTATTCTTGCTCTGACCTGAATTGCCTACCTTCTCCCTCTCTGTTCAGAGGTTACTCTACGCTGTCCGTAAGCATTTTACTGTGAGCTCTGGGCGATCATTAACCCAGTAACAGAGCTGGGAGCAGTGACTGTCCCCTATCGGTTCAATAAGAGCACATCTTCTTCTCCATTAGGACTATTGAGGGCGATTAGCTGCTGCCCCAGGGGTCGAGCCATTAAAACAGGAGCAGAGAGGCTTAGTATACAGATTAACCTACACACAGCTATACTGAGCAAAATTGTGTTTTGTCTCCCGCCTCCTCTCGTTTAGTACAACTTGTCCTTTTTAATAGAGCAAACCAACGTCCCCTTCTACAAGTACATTTGCCAAACCCCCTCGTGTTGTGTGTTATCCCCTGTTGTTTCCGTGGTTTTGGTTATCGTTGTGTGTTAGCCAAAATGTTAAATAGTGAAACTCTATAAACATTTTTAAACATTTGTTAAGTCCTGTCCTCACATCTAGGGCCTGATTCATTAGTGTTATTATCTGACGTTTTTTGCTTATCTTAAGCAAATTCACTGTGTGCATGCCCAGAAAAGGGAGATAAGAAGCAAAATCCACTGCTTTAGTGAATAATTTCTTAAGTTAAGATGAAACTTCATCTTAACTTTACTCTTATCTCCCTGTTTCTTCTTAAAATAAGCATCTTAACTTTTGCACAAGATAAGATCACTAATGAATCAGGCCCCTAGTGATGACATGCTACTGGCCTTTCCTAGACTTCAGAAACGCAAACCCCATGGACAGGACTCAGTGTGGGAAACAGACACCTCTTTATAGAGAGATCATACCATACTGGTAAAAAGCACTCATTTTCATTGTTATTTCCACTAAAAATGGAGGGTTAAATATATAGACATAACTTGTATAGAACAAGCCAACTCTGTATTTTACTGACAGTGATAATGGTGCTTAATACATCAGAGGTGACAAATTTATAGACAGCAAAACCATTTACAATGCAATAAGTCTTGTGTAGGATATACCTCCCAATTATAATTGGACATTTTTATTTTATTTTTACTTTTTATTTATCAAATTTCAGAAACAAACAAGAAGGGGGCAGGTTCTGGGAGGTAGAGATATTATGTGGGGCATGATGGAAACTTATCTTGCACCATAGGTTTTGTGGTCAGTGCTGTATGAAGTATAAGCAGTGGATAGTAAAGAGGGACGGCCTCAGCAAAAGGGGGTACAAATAGTGGAGGGCTGGCAAATTTAAGCCTGGGGGGCAAGACTTGACTCGGTAGCCTATATGGAACATTCTAATGCAAAAAAAATGCAGGTGGTCCAGTGACCCAGACCAAGGTGGCCCACTATGGGCCCGGCCCGGGGGGGTAGATGCAACCTGCCCCTCAGTCCAGCCTGACCTTGGGTACGACTTATGGAGTCGGAGCCCTCTGTGGGTGTTGCTGGAAGAGCCAATGAAAATGTTATTTTTAAGGCACACCTCTTGCACCACTGTATATAAAGTAGAAGTGACATATAGTTGTGAGGTTAAACAAAGACAATTCGATCAACTTCAATCTTTTATAACTGTGGCGCTACAGGATAGTAAATATATGCACAGAATAGTTATGTATTTGGTAGCACAATGGTGCTTCTTTTTATCCCGGGGTCAGATGTTTCACTTGCTCTTCAGCTTTGAATATCTACGGATATCTGCAAATTAAGTATATCATTATGGTTATTAAAATATAATTGACAATTATGCAACTAGGTACTTTTTCTAATGAATATTACACAATAAGTAATTAGCAGATGTATTGCAGAGGGGAAAGGTCACATTAATAGGCACAGACACACAGTTTGGGTTCAGGACCCATATGTCAATGAGTTGGCTCCTGAAATGAGTAAGCCGAGAAAGAACCCAACCTTTTCATCTCCGTGCACAGAATAGCTGTGGGATAGCAAAGGGCCTATTATGTTTACTGCAGGCAAGCTTTGACAATCTTGGCGGCGACTCTGCCTGTCTCCTCTTTTGTCTATTGTTTGCAATTTTACTTTTTATTACAACTCCATTTCTGCATTCAGTCCTATGTCTCTAATTTCAATTCCCTATTCCGCTTCTGTTGTGTTGCTCTTCACTCCCGTTCTTCAGTCGAGTTATATCAAAGGCAGATCATTGTAGTGGTGCCGTATTTTCCTGCGTGTTTGCATTAACGCTATTTCTCAAAGGACACACTGTAGTAAACGCGCAAGACATACTGCCAGGGAAAACAGAGCCTTAGGAGACGCAGACGGCGCCTGTTTTTCATTGTAGAACATGAAATGCCTGATTGAACAATGTCTCTTTAAAGAAAGGGGAAAAAAAAGAAGTTCTCCAGCAGTAAGAAATGGAAAAATATGAAAATGAGCCGTTAACCATTACTATAAAGTGGTGTATTTGTCTTATTAAATATCACAAGACTACACGAGGACGGGCAGAACCACTGAACATTCCGAAGTATTATCCAGTCATGTTTTTTATTTGTCTTTGGGGGTTTTTTTTATTGCAAGTTGCTTTGCGTTTTTCTCATTTTTTAATTTAACTACCTGAGATGTCTTTAGAAATATTAATTTATCATTCCTGGGCATTTCTACAAACATATCTAAATAACCGAACCTGACATTATACTTCTTTATCCATCTCTCTCTTCTTTTTTGCTGCAATCTTTTCTTGTCTGCATCTGAATTTGTCTGTGTATTGCTCCCCTCCCTTACTTGTTCTACAATCCCCTATACCTCTTTGTGTGCTTATCCTATAACACCCGTCTGTCTGTCTTGCCATCTTTCTCTCGCACTCTCCCCTTCCTTTCTTTTCTCCCCTTTTCTCCTGCCTTTCATCCTACTCAGCCCCCCTTCATTCCTTCTTTCTGCATCTTTCTTCCCCCAGTAACTCAGAATTACAGAATAACTTTATAAATATGTATCAGTTGGTCCTCTCACCAGAGCTTCTATTTAGAGATATTGAGGGAATTAATGGGGGGGGGGGGGGATTTCAGCAGAAACCGCGCGTTTCTTTACTTACAATCAGAGACGATTCAGAGGCTTCAGCTGCATTTATTCGCTGCCCGAATTCTATTTGTTGTCAAGGAAACGGGGCTTAGAAAACCATGATTGCTTATGCTGTGTTTGTGGCGTTCACACAGTGTGCAGACATCTTTATTTACTGGGCCTTAAATATATGTCATGGATTCTGTGCGGGCAATGCAGCAAGAGGATCAGTGACATTGTGTTTGTGTGTCAGAAATCATAAAAGCAATAAGCAGCAGCTACGGTATTTTCATATTAAAGACTTTGTGACTCCTATCATACGATGCACAGTAACTACGCCTGGTGCATTGTTATGGGGCCTCGGATATATTCTACAAAAGTAGCCCTATTCCACGCACAGCACAGGGTTTTCTTCTGTGAAATTCAAGTTTGAATTAAAAAAAAAAAGCAAATAAATGAGCTGTTAGAGAAATAACTAGATAAGAGTCCATTCCATTAACGTAGCTCAAATTAATGTGATTTTCAATAAAACAAGTGCAGATTAGTTGAAGTGTCAATGAACCAGCACTAAGCAAAATGTTTACTCTAATATAAAAGCAGATAAGTAGAAGTCATTATTGTAAATAATGATTTTGAAAATGGCAAGTGCTAATTTCAATGGGTGGATAAATAAGAGTAGATGTGGAAGCCACATGGAGGAAATAGCAACATTAGACAGTAATGAAAAGAAATTCCAGCTTAATGGTCATGTTATCAGTTTATTAGTGATAGAGGGCCTGATTCATTAAGGAAAGTTAAGTAAAAAATTTGAGTAAGTAGTCTCCTGGACAAAACCATGTTACAAAGCAAGGGGTGCAAATTAGTTTTCTATTTTGCACATAAGTTAAATACTGTCTGTTTTTTCATGTAGCACACAAATATCAACTTTAAATTTCAGTGTACAAATAAGCTATCAAGTATTTGTGTGCTACATGAAAAAACAGACAGTATTTATCTTATGTGCAAAATAGAAAACTAATTTGCACTCCTTGCATTGTAACATGGTTTTGTCCAATTACTCAATTTTTTTTACTTAACTTTCCTTAATGAATCTGGCCCAGAATGTTCAGTACACTTTTTCATAGAATAAAGGATAGCATGATGCCATGTAGGAAGGCAGATAGGAAGCCTCTAAAGATAAATTGGAAAAGGTATTACATTGTAGTGGGCAAGTTACTAGGGCTAATAGATTAGTGATGTGGCTAACTTGGAAACTGTGTACAGGAATTTGGAGAATATTATTGAACGACTACCCATTGCCTACACACTGTGAAGCCACTTTGCATGTTCATTGAAATGCAGCTTACCTATTAAATAGGAATTGTGACATCAATAAGATATTGTCTGCACCCATGATGTCTCTGTTCCTAGTGTATTCATCATCATCGATTTATTTATATATAGCGCCACTAATTCCGCAGCGCTGTACAGAGAACTCATTCACTTCAGTCCCTGCCCCATTGGAGCTTACAGTCTAAATCTCTAACTTATACACACACAGACCGAGAGAGACTAAGGGCAATTTAATAGCAGCCAATTAACCTACCAGTATGTTTTTGGCGTGTGGGAGTAAACCGGAGCACCCGGAGGAAACCCATGCAAACTCCACACAGATAAGGCCATGGTCGGGAATCGAACTCATGGCCTGATGCTGAGTTGAAATGTCTAGATCCGCTCCTGCAGTAAGGACATGTTCACAGTCCTGCAGACCTGCAGAAACAGACATATATCCTTTAGGAGGCGTACCTTTTGTACCTGCTACAAGTCAGGTATACACACTGATGAAGATGACTTGACATAAACCAGACACATTTGATGCTGATGAACAGCTGGATGCATCACGAGATGTGTACAGCTCTGCAAATAGGCGTAAATATGCCATTTTTGCATGTGCTATTTTGTAGAGTAGTTTATGACCTTTTTGCGACTATGCTTCAACCTCTGCCATCTGCGCAAAAATACTTACAAGTTTCACATTATGGATAATAAGTAAGACTGCTTTACTATTTTATTAGTTCTGAAGCAGCTAAGTTTCATTAAGGAAATCCTCAATACATGGATTGTTGGGAGCACTTGTGAAGAGGAATGAGACAAATAGTAGAACACAGTGTTCACAATACCCAATGCACCTATAGCTACAACCTTCTTCACTTTTAATTAGTCCGAGACCTGAAGTAAGACCCTTGTGTGATAAATACCATGGAAAGTAATACACCCTACTAATCTTTTGAAAAGCTATAACAATAGCCTAAGGGAGCAGCCATTATACAAGGTCAAGTTCAGCTGGCTGAATTTCACATCCATTTATTTTTCACTGGGCTTCCTAAGATTAAGACGCCATTTTTGTTGACATCTTCTTTGGCTGCTCAGATGCACGCTGTATTCCTCTGAGGATTTCGGCATTCACAAGCTCTTTGAAATAACTGTAGCCTCCAGCTAATCACAGATAAAGTGATTTGCATAATTTTAGAACTATTTGAAGCCATCATACATGCTAAATAACTCAGAATATCCCCCTTATCTGATTGGACACACTTAACAAGTATTCGATTTCAAACCACAGCATCTTTACATTATTCATAGGCTCTAAGGGGAAGATTTTAGTGCCATCCTGTTATATGATGCATAACATAGCATCCAGGCTTGCGAAAGACCCTCAATGTGACCAGGACAAGAAGGCTGGGGGGTAGTGAGCAGTGTAAAGGGATATCTAGCATATAGGGAAAGTCCTTTAAACCTATGGCTAAAATTGAATTAAATAGGGAGTAAAAGTACAAAGAGGGACCTGTCTATTACTACCGGACTCAAAACTAAAAGAAAAGTGGGAAATGGGCAAATGTTACAGAGAGAATACCGAGGAAAACATTCAGCCACCGAAAATTCCGATGACATATTTCTAAAGAAGAAACTGACAAAAGACCCCGCTGTTTAATAATACTGTCTGTTTTCCCCTCGGCTGCTTTGAAGTGGGATGGAAATGAGCTGTTACTGCTCACGGCGTCTCTGCTGGGAGATTAACCGCTATTAGGTTGCTGGATCTTTTAAAGGCAAATAGGCCTCTGATCAAAGCAGCATTCCCAATTAACCGCTCATTACCTGTCTATCCCTATATAAAGGATCCAGCTTCAATAAACAAAACACTCAGCCAGGCCTTGCGCATTTGCAGCACCTGTTAACCGGTTTGTAGCCAGGCAGTCTGTTAGCAAAATAAGAAGGTATTTCAAGAAGGAGTAGAGGGTAGGAAGCCAAGAAATAGAAGAAGGTGACTTCAGTTAGAGAACATTCAGTATAATTACTAGTGGTCAGGGCGATATTATGTACAGGTGGAAGACTGCAAAACATTTAATTTAGACAGCTAGTTCTAGCATACATTTTTTAGTGAAAATAAATCACTTGTACTTTAAATTTAATGAAGTGAAACGTCACCGATAGCGTGTGTTTGTTATCCACAGACTGGATTATATACTGCGATTCATATAACTCACTTTGCATATAATTCAGTATTTACATCATAAAAGGGTGTGCAATGCCGCCAAACGAAACCTAGCAGGTCAAGTTGACCAAACTTCCAAATCCAGTTGAATTTGGGTAGTATATGCACTTTGACCTGGTTTCTCTCTGCCATAACCAGGAGGGGAAGGAAAGCCCACACCAATCATCTATCAGAAAAGTCCGCAAGTTAGGGAGAAATTGACACAAGTTACAATGAATGTGGACCAGAAATTCCTAAGGGCTTCGGTCCACTGAACCTGGCCTACAAGTGAAGGTCAGAAAAAAACAAAATTAACTTGTCTCAATTAAATACTGTAATGGTCCAGAAGCTTTTAATAATACTTAGTCCCAGTTCCACCAAACATGTCATATCCATGTAAAGGAGCATCCTCTTCTCCAAGCCTCCATCTCTCAAACTGGCAAAAGAGCTATTATCTCTCACTCTTATTGGCATCGGTTCAATCACTGTAATCCCCCACTTTGTGCCATTCTGCAAATGAGAACCAGGGGAAATCATAGACTTTGTCATTATTCTCACAGAAGGGCCGCTATAAAACAGCCTGTGCCACTTGATAAACTTAAATATCCCAGGCTTGGCATGGGACTCCCACAGGTATGCCTACTCTACTCTATTCATGGCTATCATGTTGCCTACACCCTTGCAGCAACACCTTTCTGAGTAGTTGCGATGACACCAGAGCTTTTGTTTTTAGCTTTGTTTTACTTTTGATTTGTGCCTTAAAGCATGCATCCTTTTGGATGCAAACATCTGTGAAACTCTATAAGAGCCACTTCCATCAGCCCTACCAATCTAGGTTTATGGAAAGTCTGAAAACTATGTATTTTGTTGTAAAATTTTACAGTAATAAAAATGAGGCCCAGCCTTTAAGTTTGGGAGCATCATGGTACCATGAGTGTCTAATATTGCCTAATATTAGTAGACACTTTTTGCTTTGTCTAATTCATTCAGTCTGTCCTTTATCAACCTTAAATGACATGAAAATGTCTTCTGACCTTATAGAAGCAGAATGGGTGAGTAGAATTGTCCGGGCATGGTGCATTGTTGGTCATGGCGCAATTGATGGAGGGGATAGAACTCTTGAAGCTTTAATTTCATGAGCAAATCACATCTGCAGGAAGTTTATGTCCTACATTTGAATGTGTTTTATTTTCCAGGCACTGCCCGAGGGACAGACTGCGTCCTGGGATACGGCAAAGGAGGATGAAAATCGTAACAAGAACAGATATGGGAACATTATCTCATGTGAGTCTGACCCTGAATCATTGTGGACATAAATCATAATTAATTACCTTTCATGGCAAACATTGGTAAAAACAAAGCAATATAAATTTTTTTTGCCCAATTCTACCACACTATTGTCTATCCCTCTACAGACCATCATCTGATCACCTGATGTTATCATCGCCTCCCCTATGTTAGTTACCTGTTCTATCGGTAACATTCTCTTTTTATATTACCATACTGTTCCACATAATTCCACATACAATCTTTACACCTTGTCATCTCCCATCAATTCCCTGTCGGCTCAAATATGTGAATGACTATCTGGTATTTTAGAACTTTGTCTCAGCCCATAGCGGTGACTGTGACTTTGTCACTGACTTTATCTTTAACTTTGCCAAGGGTGACATGTGTCATTGCCAGTAAAGCGCACATCAGAGTGAGAGCCAGTGATTCCTGGCTGTCACTTTGCAGCTGACCTTGCTGTGACATCCCTGTGTCTCTTTCCCTCAGATGACCATTCCCGGGTGCGGCTACAGCTGATAGATGGAGACCCACATTCAGATTACATTAATGCCAACTATGTAGATGTAAGTTGCACAGTTCTATGTTCCTTGCAAACGGATGTGATATCGCTGTCACCCTATCAGACCATCCCTGTCCACCTGCTCTCAGCATTGCCAACCTTTCTTTTACAGGGTTATCATCGACCTCGCCACTACATTGCCACACAAGGTAACAATGACAGAAGGCATCTATGGGATTTGAACTTTGTTCTTCAGGGTAAAAGGGGTATTACAAACAGAAAGGACCACTTGGTAATAGAATGTTATATGTTAGTCCAGTTTGATCACTTTCATACTTGCCCAATAAAACACATACCATCGACATTTCCAATTTGGAAATTGGGACATTTTAGTTACGCACCAATCCACCCAGGCAATGTCCCCATCAGACCAAATCACAATGGTCTGCCTCCAAATTCACTCATCTTCTTTCTGACCACTGAAAGCAGAACTGTCCTTGAAAACTGGGGGTGGGAGGGGGTACAGTTAATGTATATTATGATCAATAAATGATCTCTATGATTCCATCCCTTCACAACCAGTCACATGAACATGCCCTGTATGGAACAAAACAGAGGAAAATCAGATGGGAAGGCTAAAATGCTTGACTTGACTAGCTAGAACAGGGTCATTATTTTGGGTAAACTACTTACTTTATAAAATAGAGAACAGAGGTAGTGTTACCTTTATATATCTATTAAAGCAGTTTGGGGGTTTAGTGCATGGCCAGGTAAAAATGTATGTATGACAGTGACAGTGACGGTTTTCACTGGCACCTCACCACGCAGTGCAGTAGATCAGTGGGACTAGTGTGTCCTTTACTTCAAAAGGTGTCACAAATCTGTTGTGAACACTAAATGATCAGATGGCACCTGGGTCTTTTCTTTACTGAATCCTGAGGGGGTCCTTTTTTTTTTTATAGTAGTTAAACCCCTTTGGCACCTTCTGCCAATTATAAATTGATTGAGCAACTTTTCTTTTTTGCATAATAATTGAATCTTGTCTTGTTTAGGTCCTATGCAGGAGACAGTGAAGGATTTTTGGCGGATGATCTGGCAGGAAAACTCAATCAGTGTGGTTATGGTGACAAACCTGGTGGAGGTTGGAAGGGTGAGATACATGTACATGAAGAAATAGTCATGGTCTACAAAAAAGCCATTTCCTGAGGTTTTAATGGTGGAGGAACCGGGTGTAAGAATGGGAAGTAGCAAGCAAACAATTTTGATTTTATAAGTCAGCAACACAGTAGGAGATATATCTCTGATAAAACAATGGGACAGAGAGAGTCAAAAAAGACAAATTGATTAGGAAGTCAAAACCAATGACATAACGAGCATTCTCCTGTTGGCTAAAGGATTGTGCACTACAGTCTTCATATTTCCTGGGACAACTTCTACAGCTTTGACAGAGCCAAAACTAGAGTCTCTAGATTTTGTGCTTTCCATCTACTAACACAGGGTGTCAAGCAGAAAATGTATTATTGGGGTGCGTGAAAAAGAGTTATTATGGGTAACTGGGATATCAATATAAGAGATTATGAAAATGTACCTGTCAATGAGGCCACTGACAACGGTTCACCATATTGACATGGCTTGTACAAGATGGAAAATGTGACTGACTTCTCATGTTTCAAAACATTCAAGCTTTGATTTATATATGTTACACGGAATAAATACATTTTGCAATATATTTTGATTTTCTGAGGCCACACAAGTTGATTCTAAACATTGAAATCTTCATTCATATGGAAAAAAAAATAGTTCTCGCCTATTTAAATGAATCGTGTAGAGTTTTGTATTTTACCTATTGTCATTTATTTACCTTTCAGGTTAAGTGTGTCCGGTACTGGCCTGATGACACTGAAGTATATGGAGACATCAAGGTGTCCCTCATAGAAACTGAGCCGTTGGCAGAGTATGTCATCCGGACGTTCACGGTGCAGAAGGTAAGCAATGAACTTCTGATGGAATAGGTTTGGGATTGTTATGTTCAGAGGATGTAAACACTTGCTCTCTGTTTTTCAGAAAGGATCTCATGACATTCGGGAGATTCGCCAGTTTCACTTTACTAGCTGGCCAGACCACGGTGTGCCATGTTATGCCACTGGCCTTTTGGGCTTTGTCAGACAGGTGAAATTCCTCAATCCACCGGATGCTGGACCCATTACTGTGCACTGCAGGTATCAGCTGTCATTCTGTTTTCACATTCTCTTCACAGTGCATCTAATAACTAATACTCTTACAACCGCTTCCTCCCTTAGCCCCACCAGCACTTTCCACATGATACACATTCATTTGACCACACTTAGTCAATCTTAGCGTCCTAAAATTTTTAAAATGCAATTATCTGAATTAAATAACTCTTTGGTATTGCCAACCAGTATGTCTATTTTAGTGATCACTACATTGTAATACTCTGATTCTGACAAGAAATTGATGATTATTTTAGGCGAATTAAAGACACAGGGCTACAAAGGATTGGATGTATCCAATATTTTCATTCACTGTAACATGAGGCTTAAAAACAATAGGAAGGGTACAAAGGGAGCACTATAGAATTATACAACAGACTTGTGTATATAGAAACCAGAACAATGGTATTATTAATACACTTCGGGATTCCGAAATAAGTTTTCTCTCGTTGCAATCCTAATGGGCAGTATGTGTCCACTAATATCTGCATTATTTTGTCCATGCATCGTCCAAATGAACAGCATAGGGTAAAAGCACTGTGAGCCATAGATCTATATTCCCACCACCCAGTGTTTTATCTTGGCGAGCCCCTAAAACCCTATTCTTAGCTGGGATTTACATGGTGTTCTTTTTCGTAATGTCAGGTGTAAATAGGGAAGTTTCTGCGTCAGTCCTATTAACAGACACTTTATTACATAGTGCTGGAGCTGGGAGAACTGGCTGTTTTATAGCCATTGATATCATGCTGGACATGGCAGAGAACGAGGGAGTGGTGGACATATTTAACTGTGTGCGGGAACTGAGAGCTCAGAGAGTCAACATGGTGCAGACTGAGGTAAGAAGGTTTAATTCATTCTAAACACACTTACGGATTTTTGTAGCAATACAATGAATTTTTTCACCTTATAATCATACTTATGGCAGCATATACTGCAACACCACCTGCAATTAGACGATTATGTGGAATATTACAGCCGGGTCCCCAATGGAATCAGTCAGTGGCCTCTCAAGGGGGATCTGAACAATGGATCATGTATCCTTGAACTAGCCTTAAGTTATTTTCACATTCATCCATTGATACCTGAAGGGTAGACATGGTTTCTCAAAATGTGTTGGAATACAAACATTTGTCAAGATCCCTGTCTCTGTCTTTTTAAAGGGTTTCTCCATATTCAGACAATCTTAGTTTATTGGCTTGTTTATGTCCTTCTGTAAATTTAACTAAATGTACTGTTTCATATTTGTTTCTGTGTTGTTGTTTTTTTATATAATCTAGGCAGAGCTGTTTACTTCCATTGCTTTAGGATACACAAAACACCTAAGTGAATTTAATTATCCTGTCCTATGCAAAGAGAAGAGGTGACCTCTTCTATATCCTAATTAAATAATAATGATACCTTTTATATGGTACACACAGACAGAAAACAAGCACACAAAGAGGTGCAATTAGCAAACATTGAGACATGCGTGTACAAACTAAGGAAACTTTCTGAAGGTGGAAATCGCCTTTAATGAAGGGTGACTTCCTAGTGCCCCAACTGGTTGTGACCTCTCATAAAAAGAGTGTCTCACAGGAGAGTGTGTTCCTTAAAATTTCTTTCTAATTCTCTTTGCAAATAGTTTGTGGTATGTAGTACAAATAATTGATTCGCACACCTTAGTATGTTTCTCATTGGCTGTGCCGATTAATCAGTTTGTTTCTCTTCTCTAGGAGCAGTATGTTTTTGTGCATGATGCCATCCTAGAAGCCTGCTTGTGTGGCAACACTGCCATCCCTGTATGTGAATTCCGTTCTGTCTATTACAACATCAGTCGCATGGACCCACAGACCAACTGCAGCCAAATCAAAGATGAATTTCAGGTGTGTCTCAGATAAAGGCGACTAAGGGTATTTGTGAATGTTTGCACCTCTGCTTATTAGAAAGCTTCCATTTAAGGAATTTGGTAATTCTAGCAGAGAACCTCTAGCAGCCAATCAAATTATCTTACCCACTTCCTAACTCAATGCCTGTACCTGGGGGTGCCTTTAGAGGTCTTCGCTAAGAGCGCCCAGGGTTTCTGGGTGCCCTTACGGGGGAGCCCAGATACCCCTATATACTCAAATCACAACCGTTGCGTGCTTTAGATTGAGAAAACATCTTCCATGAACCTCTTCCTCTTTCCTGCTTTAAAAAAATATATAATACTTTGTCTGCAATCTAAGACCCATTTTTGTGGGGATCTGCCTTTGTTTCAAGAAACTTTGACTTCAACACAATGGCCTCCATGATTGTTCTTACTTTTGACTCTAGTGTAATGCAGTAAAAGTAAGTTGCTTGTGATAGTCTGCAGTTTTCGTGGCTGCCGAGAGGTATGTGAGGAGAGGTGTCATGCTGGACATGGCAGAGAACGAGTCTTTATTTTGCACAGTGATCATACTTTGTAAGGTAATACATTGTATTAATTTGGTAAGATGGTCAAGATTGATTTATTTAAAGGAGGTTAATATTAATATTAGGTTTTTATTGTATAGCTTACTTTATGCCTCATTCCTTTTTTTTCTTTAATATATGTTATTACATTTATATACATTGTACTTTTCTAATTTTATTCTGTTTGTTTCGCTGAAAACAAGTATTTGCAAACTCTTGTCTACAAATCCGGCATTTGCCATTGAATACCACCCACATTCATATATAAGGCAACAATGTCCAGATGACATTTGCTAGTATTGGTACCCTACTGTTTGTTTAGCTTTGGCTGCTCTGTAGTATGTGGAATTATGGAATTAATTACATTTCTACTATTCTCTATTCTATCTGGAATTCTTGTGTGTGCGCATTCCAAGTAGAATTCGTGTGCATTCTAATTTGGAATGCACAATGTAGCAAGTATTGGTACTACCATGCAGGATATTACACAGAGAGAAAAAAGGAATAAGAATACTTTACATAAACTGTACATTAAAAAGTAATGTGTTATATTTTTATTACTTCCTATAAAAATTATATATATATATATATATATATATATATATATATATATATATATATATATATTTATTCTGTATGTGGGTATGAATCCCTATATGATGCAGTCTGATCCAGTATAAAATTAACCTCTTTGTCATTTCAGTGCGCCCCTATTTTATATCTTCCGGTCCTAATGGAAAACATGACATTTCTAGTCACAAGTTACATAAAACTTAGCTATACTTTTATTTAGCAAATAATCAGACCCTTCAACACAGGGCTGTTCACATACACTGTTTGTGGAAGAAGGACAAAAGGTTCCAACTGTTTCTGGACCCTACCGTAAACAAAGGTCTATGTAAATCTAAGTGGCTTCCAGCAGCCAATCTGTCCGCAGACACAACGTTCTTTTAAGGAGAATTGTGTTGCTCAATCTATAAGGTGCAACTGTTTTAGCATAACAGCAGCTCCCAGCTCTCCTCACCTCCTTCAGACCAAGCTGCTTGTTAAAAGGGTTCTAAATTAAGATCCTAACCCTTATCCTAAAAAACACTTGGGCTGCAAAAACTGTTTACCCCCGCAGTTTTATTCAGGCGAAGCCAATACATGCAATCTGTGACTAACATACCCGCTTTGATAACTCATAATAAATATATATATATATATATATATATATATATATATATATATTATATATATATAATATAGTGTGATACGTGGTTTATATGTGCCGGATGCAGTGACATGTGTTAGTAAATGCATTGAGAACACAAGCCTCATCAAGTGGTACAAAGCATTTCCCATTCATTTCAATGGGGCATGTATACTAGCTATATAAACCCCATTGAAATTACAGATTGTAATATTGAAAGAATCATATATATATATAATGTATATTTTTCTGCATGATTTTGCAAACTTGCATAATACCTCAATGCCAATAGTTTTTGTAGCCTGAATCTTGCTTCTCCGTAGACCCTAAACATTGTGACACCTCGAGTGAGGCCAGAAGATTGCAGCATAGGACTTTTACCCAGAAACCATGATAAGAACAGAGCTCTGGATGTCCTACCCCTGGACCGGTGCCTTCCCTTCCTCATCTCACTGGATGGAGAGACCAGCAACTACATCAATGCTACACTCATGGATGTATGTATGCAGACAATTAGCGTGTGCCACACAGATTCAGGTGTATATCATGAGCTGTGTGTCAGGGCCTGTCAGGCAGCGCAGCGCTGTGTCTGATCTGCTATAGGAAGCATCCTGATTGTCACACTCCAGGGGGTGGCCCTGATCTCTCAGCTTGTGTCTGACATCTGGCAGTTCCTTGCTGCTAAGGGAATATTTCCTAGATAATCCTGTGTCACATACAAAACTGACAGATTATGTCATCTGATACTATAGAATAAACTGTACACTAGCCAGCTAGCAGTGTACACTTCCAGTGCCTGTCAGCGTCTGGGAAACCATGACATAAACAAAGGGACTGTCTATCTACGCACTGTCAGTCTGTGGTGGGAAAGAAAGTACAAGCAACAGGCTTCTTCTCTGTGTCTTCCCAAGTTGACAAAAGACCTGTCTTGTATCCTGAGGATGAAAGCATCAGTCCATTAGTTGTGACAGTCTCTGTTTGGTCTCCTAGAGCCATAAAAAGCCGGCGGCTTTCTTGGTCACGCAGCATCCTTTACCCAACACTGTGCCCGACTTCTGGAGGTTGGTCTTCGACTACAACTGCTCCTCAATCGTTATGCTCAATGAAATGGACGCTGCCCAGGTACAGCCCCCGTCAGACACTTTCTTTACCCCGTTGTTTCTGTTGCTGTTCTCTCAATGTCTGCACCTCTGTTGCTTAATCTATGTGTCTTCCCAGTGCTGCTTAAATGCCCCAAATCATACAGATGGTCAGGGCAGGATGTCTTTCAAAGAAACCAACTTTAATACAGTAATCTATGTGTCTTCCCAATGCTTGTTAAATGCCCCAAATCATACATATCGTCAGGGCAGGGTGTCTTGTAGAGAAACTAAGGAGAAACCAACTTTAATCCAGTAACCTGTGCCGACAGCTGCTGTAGAACTGCAAGTCACAGCATGCCCTGCCAGACAGTTTTTTTTAAACTTTACTTTTAAATTAAGATTATTAATACCAACAGCATTAGGGAGGAGTTATGTACAGAGTAGATAGATGTACACATAGTCGATTAGGTTAAATATAAGGTTGGCCTCCACCAATAATATCAAAGTCATTTTTCATGCACCTCTGAATCACAGAAGTGACCAGCGCACTTTAAAAGTACATTGTACATAACTTTTTCGTAAAGAGAAGGTGGTAGCTATTTATTAACAAAGTGCAAGTTTGCAGTGACCAATCAGCAATTCGTGTTGAGTGATCTACAGATTAAACAATGAAAACAAATGTCTGATTGGTATTAGTTACTGCAAACTTGCATTTTTAGTAAATAATTCCTTGTTTGTTTACTTTATTTCTTGGTAAAATACTCCTACGATAATTTGGCCCAATCTATGGATTGTATTTTATTTCATGGGGGCTGGGTAACTATTTTTACCTGTCCCATTCATAAATAAATGAAGGCATGCAGATATAATCTTTAATTATTGCCATTATTTTTCATTAAATAGTTATTAAAGAATTAACTGAAAATAAACACTTCGCCATCTTGTTGTTGAGGGGACTTTATTATTCACATTGGCCATTGAGTTGTGTCTTCTGACTTATTTCTTTTATTTGTAAAATGATTGTGGTTTTGTAGCTATTACATAGTTTGATAAATAATCATAATAATAATAAGGCAATAAACAGAAAATAAAATAAGCATTAGCTACAAGTATATTATATTTCCATTAAAGATGAGTGGACAGGAGCGTATAATTAAGTAGAGAATGATAGAAACTTGTTGCCACTACCCCAACCTTTGCCCAGGTAAGGTCCAGCTAGTAGCATCACTGGCATGCTAATGAGTCTGACTAATATGCTAATCACTCTCCAGGGCAGAGCTCTGTCTCTCTCCATCATCGACCTCATTGCGCTACAGTAGTGTCTGAAACCAAAAGGATGGCTGACATAGAGCAGGGGGCAGTGCCGTAGAGACGGAACGCTGCCCATCTGGAGGATTAACATGCTTGTACCGCGTACCACACTACTTAATGCTGCCTCTCTTAGTGGTAGGAGGGCAAGTTTTATTAGCCTCTCTTCATTTAAACTCTATGGTTTCCTGATGACAGGTCCATTTTTAAGTCAAAGAAAATGGAGCTGAGCTAATGTTTAAATGACATTGAAGTGTGCCAGCTTTTCAAGAAAATAATTATTTTAGTTAGTACTTTCTAGCTCCCATAGGTTTTTCTTCCAATCAATCTGCAGGGAACGTATTTCTCAACTCACAGAACAGCTGCCTGTCCCATATCTGTGCATGTCATTTCTTCACACTGTTATTTCTCTCTCTATGTGATTATGCTGCTCTGCATGTTGGTCTGTTTCTATGATTGCTGATTATATCCCCTGAATCCTATTATTTTCCTATTCCTCAGTTATTCTATCAGTGTTTTTGTTTCACTCAGCATGTTGTTATATAACTCTGCACGCTTTCAGCATTACTTTGCATTCTTATGGCTATTGCCTGAGTATAGTTTCCTCTGCTAGCTGTGTCTCCAGTACTGGCCGGAGAAGACATCCTGTTGCTATGGGCCGGTGCAGGTGGAGTTTGTATCGGCGGATATCGACGAGGACACCATTAGCCGGATATTCCGGATCTGCAATATGGCACGGGTAAGGGATTCGGTAGCTACAGAAATTGCAGCAAGTTGCCGCCCTGGTCGGAACATTCAGATCAGATCTTTGTTTTAGCCTCAAGATGGGTATCGCATCGTACAGCACCTCCAGTACATTGGATGGCCAGCCTACAGGGACACTCCACCTTCAAAGCGCTCCATCCTGAAGGTTGTGCAGAGGTTGGAGAAGTGGCAAGAGCAGTATGATGGGAGGGAAGGCAGGACTGTCGTGCACTGTCTGTAAGTATATGATTAGCACTTCTGCCTCTCAATGATGGGGTCATGAGTTCGATTCCCGACCATGGCCTTATCTGTGTGGAGTTTGTATGTTCTCCCTGTGTTTGCGTGGGTTTCCTCCAGGTGCTCCGGTTTCCTCCCACACTCCAAAAACATACTAGTAGGTAAATTGGCTGGTATTAATTGGACACTAGTCTCTCTCTGTCTGTGTGTTTGTGTATGTTAGGGAATTTAGACGGTAAGCTCCAATGGGGCAGGGACTGATGTGAGTGAGTTCTCTGTACAATGCTGCGGAATTAGTGGCGCTATATAAATAGATGATGATGAGGATGATAAAGTATGTGTACAACCAGGGGTGGCAAACTACAAATCAGCAGCCAGTCATTGAAACATAGAATCCAGTAGAAAAGTTTACGTAGCCTGAGCAAGGATGTGCACGTTGACATCTATAGAAATTGCTCCCAAAATTTAAGTGCCCACAAAATATTTTTAGGCATTGGGTCTTCCTGGCTCCTGGTGTATGACTTTGGTATCTGGATAGAAATGCGGCTGTCACCTCCCGTCTGTGTTGAAGGGAGGGATTATATGCAGCTATATTAGCGAAGCCACATATACTTTTAAAGCAGCTATTAATGCAGTCAAACAGTTGCTTTCATTGTGGACATGAAAAACAAATCAATTATGTCAAAAGTAAATGACAATAAACATGCTGTTATATGTCTCAACCTTATTTTGCACAGTATACTGAAATAATAATACTTTTTTTTTCCTGAGCTGCTATGATAGTTTGACAACAGAAGGCGTTATAGTTTTATATTTCTCCACATTTCCTGATCATATTTATTAGAGTCACGTTCGCATGTCCCTGAAATTTCCCTCTGGAGCTTTTCTCACTGTTCTGTTTATCTTCTCGCACTAAAGTTCAGGTGAGAGATCAAGGCTGAATAAGACATGGCATAATCTTTATTTATTCCACATACTTTTCCTTTCTTCTCAAGATACATCTTACACTCCATGTACAGTGCCATGTCTTGGGGGAGAGTTCTGATGCCTGTATATCTGCCCGAAGGATGTGTACAGATCGTGTTGTCTTTGGTCATCCTTCCGTCAATCTTAATCTAGCCACCTGCCTGTCCACAAGCAGTGTACACACATTTGTTAGAACTTCTATAAGATGAAGTAAAGCCGCTATTTAACATTAATTCTATGTCACAGACTGTGCATTACTGAGCTGAATATGCATTAAATAACCTACGTGCTTATACGTAAGCACTTCCTCTGCAGCAGGTTGCTGTGTTAGTGGGAGGAGCTTGTCCAACACAGAGTGTTTGATAGAAATGTACTTTGTGGATTGGTGGGTTCATACACAGGGGAGGGCCAGTGGTCTGCAGATGACTGTGGTTCAGCTTTTTGACCTCTGTCAGATTCCACTAACTTAAAGATGTGAGAGTAACTCCATCTGATAAATTAATGCTGTGGAGAGGTAGTAGCTTACTTTTTATTAGAACAGCTGTGGAATATAAGCTTAACACAAAGGTATTTTACCTTCATGGTTTCTATCTGAAAAATTTGAATTGTGGGGCTTAGTGGTCCTTTAAGCTCTGTCCTTGGTGCTGAAATCTGAAATATTGTACACTAGCGATTCTTGGCTAAGATGATCTTTCCTGTTGAATGCTACAGTTATCTTATCTTTGTCCTGCTTATTGCCTTCATCTGCTATGTTTTATATTGTGTTTTGCTGCACTAAATCTGACCACTAGATCTGTGGGAGATTTAATTACACACGAGGAGAGACTGCAGGAGAATGCTATAGGTTTGGTCATTCAGAAGGTAGAGCCCCACATCAGATTGGAGATTTGATTGAGTTTCCAGGAACCCTCTGGGTCATCGGCCAGCCTGATTTTTGCTCAGTCAAACCTGATCGGAATTTCATTGGTTGCAATTTCAGCAACAGTTTTTGAGCAACTTTCTTTGGACTTAAAAATACTAGAAATAAAATCAATTAACCTACAAACAAACCTGTACCAGTAACATTGCTGGGTGACTGAAAGCCTTCACATGGTAGAGTACATGGTTTATTGGTGCTGGAATTAAGCTCCTTATTCAAGGCCTGCTGAAACCGATCTGCCAAAGCCTCTGGTTGTTACCTTAATCACTAGTGTCCCACAGCTACGATTTGAGTCATTAGATACAAGCATTCCCTGGCTTCTTCTGAGGTCACCTTAGTCACTGTGCATGTTAATCTTCAAAGCAGCAGCCAATAGATCTTATAGCAGTCTGACAGAGTGGCTTTAGAAACTGGATTTAGTCATATTTCACTCCCCAGGAGTTTTTGGAATGTGTTCAAAGGCTTAAAAGGTGACTTTTTTTTTTTTACGTTCATGAAAACTATTATTTTTTTTTACTGGTAAATATCTACCTAGTATTAAGTCATTTTCCCTGATTTACATCTACGAAGGTGATTGAGAAGACACCACAGTGAATTGGACCAAAGTTCAATTAGCTTGACCGCCCTATAGCCGCACATTGTGTGAAAGCTATAACTCCTTTATGTTTGTGTGTTTTACATCAGATTATTCTAAAGACGTCTTATCCGGTTTTACAGTCCTCTCCCCTACAGCTATACCTTCATAACCCAAAAAATGCCTGTTGAACACAGCTCCCAATGGTCTGCCCCAGTATGCAAATGGATGGGGGTGACAGCATGATTATCACAGTGTTAATCTCTTGTGTAAGACTAGACATTATCCTTCTGCGTCACGTATATTATTTTCTCCCCTAGGAACGGAGGAGGTCGCAGTGGGACATTCTGTGCTATCTGCAGCGTGTGTGAGATGATCCAGCAGCAGAACATCATTGATGTGTTTCACACTGTGAAAACCCTACGGAATAATAAGTCTAACATGGTGGAGGCGCTGGTGAGTAACGGCCCCTTCTACCTCCCCATCGCTGCAAGATCAGCAAGAAAATAAATAATCTACCAATCGTCTCTGGCAGAAAATAAACATAAGTGTTAACCTGCTGTACTGTATCGCAAGAGGTGTCCACCTAAGTTCAGGATAACATATAAGTATTGGAGCTATAGCCACACAAGCCTTATTAAATACATGTTAAACTTATAGCTATCGCTTGTTCGTGGCGGAAAAAGTTATTAACATGTATATATTCTTCCACCCACACACTGATGGCACCTAGTGAAGACATTATAAATTATGCCTCCAACACACATGACAATGCTACTGACAGGTAGCCGCAGTGCAAGACTTTGTTTCCAAACCGTCAAATACTGCTGACATGGCGCACACCCTCTTAACTTTAGTTTGTCCAAACACAGAACCCCAAATTCCTGTCTTACACACACACAAATTCCTTGTTCATACACATTATCGAACACACACGCGTACCTCTTATTTCATATCTGTGTTTCCCCTTAAACCATGATTTCCCTCATTCTCTTTATTTATGTAAGACATAGGCTTTCCGGTTGCTATAGGTTACAGAACCTAAATGCACAATAACTGAAGCACCAGCTTTCAGGAATGCCCTCTGATTGGTTGCAAGAAAGAGGATAATCACCATAAATAATGGAGTCATTCTGCTTACTTGTACAAGGTCAACTTCGGTTATTGTGCCAAGAATTTTTGTCACTTGAAAATGGATATGGGGAGCAGTCATTTATACATGGCCGCTGTTTAAAAGGTGCAGTGACTGTAGTAGCATTTGCAGTACTTAATTCTATACTGAGGTCTAATGCAACAATTGACTGCTTAGTACATGGTTGTGTGAGGAAAAGCCTTCAACATGCAACTCAATCATCTTTCCAAGTCAGAGCACACAGCTACAGTATAGATGGTAATACATCTGCAAGAGCACCAGACTAGTTTGATATTAGGAGATACTTGAATACGTTGTCTATCCCTCCTTTATTTCCTTCCTCAGATGTTGTTTTCTCCCTCCTCAGGAACAATATAAATACGTATATGAAGTTGCCTTGGAATATCTGAGTTCCTTCTGATCCTGTCACCTTGGGGGATGGATAGGTGTGTGAAGATAACCTGGTCCTATGCAGCCCCTCTGTGGCCTGGAAGTCTCCTATGTTGGACGGGAGGCCGGAGAGAGGTTGCTGCTGATCGGTAGAGAACACCTTACAGCTTGGTTCCCATGCTGCTGAGTTGAGCATTCGGCTGGAGACTGAGAATAAGAGCACATCAAAGAACAATGCCTTTTTCTGACTGTGTTTACCACTAACCCGCTCTTTACTGTCTTGCTGGGGTCTCTCTTTCTCCCCTCTATGCTTCCCTGTTCTCGTCCACCACAACAACACATACACCCTATGCATCAACTTGTGCTCAGACGAACTCTGGCAAGAAATAGCAGAGAGAGAAGTGTTTGTGAAATCTTTATACAGAGGAACACCACACACACAGATGCAGAACTCCAGCCATTTTTTAAGGACATTTGTGTTTTACCATGAGCGTAACTCCATTAACCACCTCACTCCCGGACGCCCTGGCAGGGACCACAGATCTCTGTGTACACTTATTCCCATTCGATTATGCTCCTTTCTTCAAGAAGTGTTCTGTTACTGTTTGCAGCAGGCCCCAAGGTACAGGTGATGTGGTCTTGTCCTCTTTATAATAAAAATGTCTTTATTTATTGCTGTAAATGTTCTGGGGGAGGAGTCGATTTGTATTCTGGGGAAATGTCTTGCAATGGCGCGTCCAATAAAATTGTGATGTCTTTTTTTTTTTCTTAGTAATGGGTGTGCTGTGTTGGCTAGTGAACTCCTTGACCAGATCACAACACGCTTTAAAGTAAACATATATTTTTCTAATATTACAGAGAGTGTTTGTTTAATAGAGACTCACCCTGTTCTTGTGCCACTATTGACAAAATTTCAACAGCGCAAACATCCTCTACAAAAATGCGAGTATTAGCCCAGTTGATGCAAAGCTCAGTGGTAGAATGTTATTAAGGTGTGTTTGACTACACTTAGAGATCCTTTACCTCCTTCGCATCCATGTATCCCCAGTTTTGAGGCGGGGTAAGAGAGAACACCCTGATTCCGACCACGGCCCTATCAGTGTGGAGTTTGTATGTTCTCCCTGTGTTGGCGCGGGTTTCCTCGCTGTTGCTGCGGCTTCCTCCCACACTCCAGACATACGCACTGATAGGTTATTTGGTTCCTGTTGAAATGCAATTAATTAATGCGCGCATGTGTTTCTGTGTGGTAGGGAATATAGATTGGAAGCTCCACTGGGGCAGAGACTGATATGAAAGGTTATATATTCTCTGTAAAGCGCTGCGTAATATGTAGGTGCTATATAAATAACTTTCATAAATTTATAAATAAATGTTCACAGTAGAACCTATTATTTTCAGAGATTAGTGTGCTGGTCTTGTTGGGACCAGTGACCTGTCCGTATTAATATTTTAGTGAGGATAAAACTGTAGATGACAAGGGAGAGGAATGAAGACAAGCAGGGAGCCACAGGAAGAATGCCAAGCGGACCTCTGTATAAAGTTCATAGATCTAACTAGCATTTGTTTTCTAAAAAGACCAGACTATAATAAAAAGTCAAATTAAATAATTTGATATAGCTTAAAGAGGACCTGTCTGAATCAAACTATCAGACCACACTGTGCTTGCACACAGCCTGGCTTTCCTGCTAGCTTGCAGCTCTCCTTTGGATAGCCTGAGAGAGAGCACATAAAAAGCATGTCCCATTTAATGTCCTACACAGACAGATGTAGTCGTAAGGGAAGCCCCTTTTTCCTTTTCTGCTTACTAGATTGTGTTCAAGGCACTATGTAATACAGCAATAAAATGACACCTGGGGGGTATACTTACTAAACTGCAGGTTTGAAAAAGTAGAGATGTTGCCTATAGCAGCCAATCAGATTCTAGCTGTCATTTATTTAGTGCAGTCTGCAAAATGACAGCTGGTTACTATAGACAACAACTCCACATTTTCAAACCTGCAGTTTAGTAAATATACCCCTTAGTAACAGTTTCTCTTTAAGTGATGGAAACATTGACTAATCTACAGACAATAATGGTTTATCTCAATTATAGTATAACAAGGAATATCATATGACCTGCTGCATTTTTACAGGAAGAAATCCACAGTATTCTGAAGCAGTTAGAAACTCCCATAGTGATACATTAGTTAATGCCATTAAATGCCATTTTTCTTTCACCAAACCTTCAACATCTTCCATGTGCTGACACTCTAGTAACACAATAGTGTCTGTATCGATATAGAACGGCTGATTTTCATGATGAACCCAGTACTGATATTTGTTTACGTGGCCACCATAAATACAGTCTGATTGACACTAGTTGCTGTAAGCTGAATATAATGCCACCAGACACACAAAAGGATATTTAAGAAGCACAAAACCCCTTAGCACGTTTAGTCTGACGAGTGCCTATCAAGGTGAAAGAGCTACTATCTGCTTTTGAAAGATGCCCCTGGAAACTAGAGGTGCCCCTATGTGTGCAAAGAGGGAGAAAATCTGAAGAGGCGCACTGCGCAAAAGTCCAAGCACCCCTTCAGATTCTTTTTTCCCTACACAGTTCAGTCTCATTTATGGTTTACATTAATCATGAGAGTGATGGGACTCCGGGACAGTCCTTATTAAATGGGGCTTACACTCATTTCAGCTCCTACCACTGGCCAGTACTGAACTTCTGGCCTTCCGCAAACCTTGCCATCTTGCTCCATAAATCAATGCACTTTGGCAGAAATCTAGGCACAGTGCACAAATCAAGACTTAGAGCACCACCAAGGAGCGATATATGCTGCACCTCTAATATTTTGTGTTACGTAAATGACCACTGAGTGCCTATCATTTCCCTTCTTAGTCCTTCTTCTTTCTTCTCTATTCTCTGTTATGCTGCAGCTCATCTCATATATCTCTATATCCTTTGTACTCTTCCCACTCTCCAGTCTTCTCTCCTTACCTTGTATCCCCCTCACTGCACTTGCATTTAGTCCAATTTTGTGATTAGTAATTTCCAGTTGCCCTGAAGTAATGTGCAGGGTACAGTCTCTGTGCCTCTCGTTCCCTCCCGAATCCTTCCTTCCCTCTGGATGCCCCCACCTTCTACTATCATCTCATTAACTCTGATAAATCAAAGTAGGAGTGAAGGGGACAGGAGGCTGCTAAGGGTAAAAGTCTGCAAATGGACAGAAATACAAAGCCTGTTAACCTACATTCTCTACAAAGACACACAGGGTCATTTACAAATAGGCAAACGTGTCCCCCAACAGTGCCTTTGATGTTTTCTGACCTCATGCGCCTATTTGCATAAATGTACGTTTTATTATGCAACTATATGGATCTGATCATAAAGAAATAGGCATCTGCGGGAGAAAAGGGCCTGGCAAAATGTTTGTATCTTATGATGGGGTGTTGGGGCATGCCTAGCTAAACGTGAGCTCGACGTCCGGTTGGACCATGAATTGCCCCCATATGGAAAAGCAAAAACTTTGTTTTGTGGAGTGATATATTTATATTGTGTGCTGTGAGTGGGTAGAGCACAGTTGCAGGGTTGTTCTATGGTTACAGCCAGCAGCAGAGGTGTTCAGGAGTCATTCTATTCTTTCAATGGAATGCCTTTTTTTCAATTAGGAGCCTTTGATGCTGAATAACACTGGGATATTACAGTAGTGGAGTGATGGGATTAAACCACATGTGACTTAGGTGTTTTAAAATCATTGCCTATCACCGGCGACTTGACATGTCAACCTATAAACGTCTGAATGTTTTAAATCCAGCGGCTCAGAGGGCAAAATCTCCAGCAATGTGTGGTGGTTTTAAAACTGTTAAAAAGAAAGAAAGAATCTTTAGTAAATATCCCCCCCTGATCTTATCCTACACCTCCAATTGGACAGTGTTTTGATTGCACCTTCCAGTTGCACTTTTGCCGAAAAGTGTTTTCGTTGCCCATATTGCTTCTCCGACTATGATAAATGTGTCCCTTTGTCCCTCTGTTTCTTCCTTTGCTGCTGAAAGCTATGCATTTAAGAAGCCAGGCAGTTACTATGATGCCGCAAATAAAGGTTTGTTTTCTTGAATGGAACCTTTCTTTCTATGATTGGTAGTTGAGTGTGTCCCTACCATGGAAAAGCTGCCCTGTTATTGGTACGTGGCAAAGGGATACAAGCAGAAGGTAACCATGGTTCTCTCTCCTAAAGAAATGCTTCTCCCTGATGAACCCTTACCTCACCTGAGATTGCTCCTTTTGATACTGATAATTTCTTTTAATAATTCTCACCACAGCCTCTGCCCCAGGGGGGTAAGGGGCATAGGGAGATGAAGAAGACTGGATGCATTTATCTGATCTAATTTGGCAGCTGGCAGGGGGTACTAGAACTGCCAGATCTAAAGAGCCATTCTGCAGCAAAACAGAACAATACAAAAAGAAAACAACGCCAGCTCTGCTCTATTCTCTGCCGGTGTCTTATTGGAACCAAACAATTCTCTGTTCCATGAACAAAGGCACCCGGGGAGGCTTAGGCGAACTTTCAGATGACCTCTGGTCCTGAATGCTGAATTAGTGACCTTATATATTACATATGAATTCTCCTTTCTTATTCACTAATCACTACCCACGCTACAAGAAGAAATTCCAGTGTAGGCACAGGAACAGGAGTTTTATAGGGAGCAAAAATGAAACAAACAAGTGTCCTAGCTTACACAAGTCCTAGAAAGCCTTATCTTTTAATGGATTAAGTGCGTAGAAATCTTTGGCACCCAAAGTGTATTTGGAAAACGCAGGTCAACGAGGTATTACTGCATATTGTTTTCAAACGATTTAGATTAAATATGTTAGAAACTAAAACTGATTGTGCTATGATTGGCTAGGAACAGATTTTCCCTTTCTATATTTGCTTAAAAGGGCTGAACACAGCACACAAATTGCATGTGAGTGTGTGTGTATTTATATGTGTATGTGTGTGTGTACGTGTATTTTTATATATATATATATATATATATATATATATATATATATATATATAGATATATATATATAGATATATATATATTAGAGATGCTCCCCGTGAAGTGGTTTTGGTTTTGGATGTGGATTAGCTTCATGTTTTGGTTTTGGTTTTGGCAAAACCACCCTCGTGTGTTTTGTTTTTTGTTTTTTTAAATTGCTAAAATATGCTAAAATCACATAATTAAGCTCTTTTTTTATCCTAATTTATAACACTAATTTCAAGTCATTTGCAGTCAATTTTGACCAACTCACAGGTCACAATATTATTTTCATACACTTTTGGACAAATACTGCAGCGATCTGGCTGGATGGTAAGCGACAAAGCAATGACACAAACACATGGCAGTTCCTACCTCATCTAGGACACATTGGCACACAGCAGAGGCAGAAAAGAAAAGTGGTGCAAGATGGAATTGTCCTTGGATCATGGAACCAGTTATGGTTCATTTGATCGCTCCACCTGTTTCTTGGTTAAGTGTCATAATTCTACAGCTAATACATGGCAATGAGTGCTGACCCCCTCGGGAATGTGTGCTTTTAATAGGCACACACCAATCCATGGTGCCGGACAATGCACTAAAAAGAGCCATTGTAATTTCCAGCAAAAAGCCAGTTCATCGGTGAGCTTTGAATCAGCCCCAATTCCCACAAAATTATAATCTAGTTAGGAACCTTTCATGTAAAGTGCATGTTACAAACACTTGATGAAACAGAAGCAAAGTGGAAGGTAATACATATACACATCTATTTAGACATCCATGCTTATATTACCTCTGCAACCAGCGTTGTTCTTTGTTAATAAAACTGTTGTCTTTATACCATTCAAAAAATTAAAAATAATCCTCCACCATTCTTTGGATGTTGATAGTTGATATTAGGATCAGGTGGAGTTACAGCAGAGGTGTCACTAATTCTGGTCAATACTTTTACAGTAGACAAGACCAGATGTCAAAATGTTGTGCTGATCATCTGCATCATCTGTATCATCAAGGTTTTTGCTAAGCACACATCAATATATAGTAACATTGGCACACAGCGGTAGCTGAAAGGAAATATGGTGGAAGATGGAATTGTCCTTGGGCCCTCCCATCCACCCTTATGTTAGATCTTAAAAAGGATATGCACACTTTAACAAACCAAGCACTTCAGCCACAAAAGTGCCACTCCTTGTGGCTGAAGTGCTTGGTTTGTTTGGGCCCCCACAAAACAAGGTAACAATGGCCTTAAGCCACCTAAGGTAACAGTGGTGTTAATGAACTCTACTGTGGCAAGATGTTGTCATCATCCTCAGCATCATCCTCACCCTCATCAGTGTGTACATCATCCTCACACATTATTAATTCATCACCGCTGGAATCCACCATTACAGAAGTATCTGTATTTTGATGTAATTGGCGGGAAAGGTCTTCCTCGTGGAACTTGAAGTTCATTTTTATGAGCATCATCTTTTCCACATTTTGAGGAAGTAGCCTCCTACGTCGATCGCTGACAAGGTTCCCGCCTGTGCTTAAAACTCTTTCCGAGTACACACTGGAGGGTAGGCAGTTTAGGCAGTGAAAAGCGAGTTGGTAAATGGGTCTCCAAATTCCCTTTCTTTCCTCCCAGTATGTAAAGGGACTGTCTGATGTGTATCAGGTGGAGTTATGGCAGAGATTTCACCTTTTATGGTCAATTCTTTTAGACCAGACCAGATGTCAAAATTTTGTGCAGAGTAATCTGCATCATCCCTGGGTCTCTTGGGAAAGCTAAGTTTTTTCCTAGCAGCAGCTGAGTTAGAAACTGAAGGAGAAGACGCCGTCCTGTCACATAACACTTAAGCTGTCATGTTGCTCTCCAGGAGCTCCTTGCATCTCTTCAGATCTGGGTCAGTTGGAAACAAAGAGAAGACATAGCCCTTAAACCGAGGATCAAGCACAGTCGCCAAAATGTAGTGATCTGATTTCAAGATTTTGATAACCCTTGGACCCCAGCAAAGCGAATAAAGTACTTGATCTATAAGTCTGACATACTTACCGGAATTGCTCTGTTTAATTTCCTCCTTCAGTTTCTCAAGCTGCTTTTCCAAAAGTCTAAATAAGGGAATAACTTCACTCAAGCTCTGAGTGTCTGAACTCACTTCACAGGTGACTACTTCAAATGGTTTCAGCACCTTGCACAACACGGAAAGTATTCTCCACTCCGCTTGACTAAGATACATCCCCCCTCCTTTCCCAATGTCATGGCTTGTGGAGTAAGCGTGGATGGCTTTTCGCTGTTCCTCCATATGCAGAAGCATATACAGGTTGGAATTCCACCTTGTTACCACATCTTGCTTCAGTTGGTGGCAGGGCAAATGAAATTGCTCTTGCAGCTGCTGCAATCTCCTACACACACTGTTGCCGAATGCCGAAAATGTCCAGATATTTTATAGGCCCCAGACAGCATCTCCTGCACGTCCCTGTAATTTTTTAAAAAGTTCTGCACCACCAAGTTTATTGTGTGAGCAAAACAGGGAATGTGTGGCAATTCCCCCAGCTGTAATGCTCTGACAATATTGGTGGTGTTATCAGAAATGACATATCCTGAGGAGAGTCCAAGCAGGATAAGTCATGTTCCAATGACATCCCTTAGTTTTTGGAACAGATTGTCAGCTGTATGCCTCTTAGTGATACACAGAGTAGCCTGCCTCTGACAAATGTGATGTACTTGGGTACATGCTGCTGCTGTTCCTACTGGTGAAGGTAAATCACCAACCCAGTGGGCTGTCACAATCATGTAATCTTTAGTTTGCGCAGTTCCGCTTGTCCACATATCTGTGGTTAAGTGTATAGTGGGTAGAATGGCATTTTGCAGCCCAATAATAACATTTTTACGAACCTTCTGGTCTTTCCTCTGCCCAGACTCCCATTCCACCATGACCTCTCTATTGTCGTCAACAACACCACCATCTCCTCTGTCACCCAACTTCGCTGCCTGGGTGTCACCCTCGACTCCTCTCTCTCTTTTGCCCCCCACATTCATTCCCTTGCCCAAGCCAGTCGCTTCCAACTACGCAACATTGCCCGAATCCGTCCTTTTCTCTCTCAGGATGCCACCAAAACTATCATCCAGGCACTCATCATCTCCCGCCTCGATTATTGTAACCTCCTCACTGGCCTCCCCCACTCCCGTCTCTCCCCCCTCCGCTCTATACTCAATGCGGCCGCAAGACTCATCTTCCTCTCACGCAGCTCCTCCTCTGCCTCCCCTCTCTGCCTTGCCTTACACTGGCTCCCCTTTCCCTACAGAATCCTTTTCAAACTCCTCACCACCACTTACAAGGCTCTCTCCAACTCTACTGCCCCTTATATCTCTAATCTCCTCTCCATTCACACTCCTGCCCGCTCCCTGCGCTCGTCCCACGACCGCCGCCTCTCCTCCACTCTTATCACCTCTTCCCTCTCCAGAATCCAAGACTTTTCCTGTGCAGCCCCCCTTCTCTGGAACAACCTCCCTCATTCCATCCTTCTCTTTCCTACTCTGTGCTCCTTCAAACGTGCACTCAAAACTCACCTCTTCCTCAAAGCCTACCAACCATCTACTTAACCCCCATCTCCTCCCTTTAGCTTGTCCTCCCTTCTCTCCTCTTGCCTCAACTGGCTCCTCTTGTGCCTGGTCTGTTTACCCTCCCTTAGGATGTAAGCTCGTATGAGCAGGGCCCCCTCCCCTCCTGTCTCCATACCTGTTCTTCCGCTCTGTCTTTACTGCATATGACTAGCCGGAGTTTCTGAAGTATTGGTACTTTTTGTTCATTGTTCTGTATGGTTTCTACTGTTAGTACTGTGTGCGGCGCTGCGGATACCTTGTGTCGCCTAACAAATAAATGATAATAATAATAATAATAGAGGTGAGGAATAGCTATTCTACTGAAATGGTGTTGTGATGGAATTTGGTAACGGGGACAGAAGACCTCAAGTAGCTGTCTAAAATCTGCTGCATTAATAGTGGATATTAGACGCAGATCTAATACTAGCATAGTAGCTATGGCGTCTGTGATCCGCTTTGCGACTGGGTGACAGCTTTCATACTTGCTTCTTCTTGCAAACGATTGTTTAACAGTCAATTCTTGTAAACTACTAGTAGTCTTCTTCTTTGTCTGCTTCTGGGATGAAGATTCCCCCCCAGCAGCAGCAGCAGCAGTGGGACTAAAGCTCAAGAATTCTTCTGAGGAATCCAGGATAGTGGAGGAGTCATCTAGCCTTAGCAACTTGGATGCAGGACTAACTCCGATCGCTACTGAGGACATTGACGAGGACGGTGTTGTGGGTGTAGATTGTAGGCATCGGGATGTAGGTGAGAGAAGGGTCTTAGCTGATGATGGAGTGCTTGTTGTTATATTTTTTAGCATAAATTTTTGATTTTCCCAACACCTTGCTATGAACTCTTGTCAAATAGCGTAACATGAATGAGGTTCCTACATGGTTAAGGTCCCTCCCTCAACTGACTGTGGCTTTACATATACTCCAAATGGCTAGACAACTGTTGTCAGGATTTGGGTAAAAATAATTCCACACATAAGAAGTGGCTTTTTTGGTCTTATGTCCAGACATGACAATGGTCTTCTTCTTAGCACCTGCCAGAACTGCTTCCACCGGTGCAGGACATACACAAACAACATCATCCTCATCAACATCCTCATTAGCACCCTCATCGGCTACACAAATATCCCCCTCATCCTGTTGCAATTCCAAAGTGGCATCCTCAATTGGTGTATCACCAGCTACACTTGGGCTGTTCAGGCACACATCTGCAGAAATGCTGAAAGGGGCCTTCTTTATGGGTACACTATCAGAATGGTCACGATTACACATAGCACTCATGGATGGAGTCTTCTCAGGGATTTGTGTCATTTCTGAATCTGAACATAGATTTTCCTCTAATGCCTTACTGTTTTCTTCCAGCTCGGCTTTTACACGTAAAAGTGTTTGGGCACCACTTTTGGAGTCCGAATGACAAGGTCTTGCTTGGTCACGACTGACCATACAAGAAGATGGCTCAGTAACAGTTTCAGATCTCGCACTCATGGAGAAAGGTGAAGGCCTCATTCTTTCTTTGACACTGCGTGTGTAGAATGGCATGTTGGCAATTTTAGTTTTTTCTGCAGATAACTTTGCCTGGATTTCAGCTCTTTTTTTCTTGACCATTGTAAAAGGTGTTTCTTTTAAATTTTTGCTTGCCTGACTTAAATACACTGTATAGGATTTACCAGATGACGTAGTATCATCATGACTGGTGCCAGCAGCTGCTTGGTGCTCCTGCTCTTCTGTGTACTGCTATGAATCCATTTTGATAACACCATACACTTTTTGATGCGAATTCAGAAGAAAAGCCTGCAAGAACTAGTATTTGTATTTCAGCAATGACAATTAGCAATGGAGCTCTTGTATTTGGGTGTATATAACACCATACACTTTTTGGTGCAAATGCAGAAGAAAAGCCTGCAAGGACGTGTATTTGTGTTTCAGCAATGACAATTAGCAATGGAGCAATGGACAAGTTGTCTTTCGGGTGTATATAGCACCGTACACTTTTTGGTGCAAAGTCTGAAGAAAAGCCTGTAAGGACTAGTTTTTGTATTTCAGCAATGACAATTAGCAATGGAGCTCTTGTCTTTGGGTGTATGTAACACTGTACACTTGTTGGTGCAAATTCAGAAGAAAAGCCTGCAAGGACTAGTTTTTGTATTTCAGCAATGACAATTAGCAATGGAGTAATGGAGCTCTTGTCTTTGGGTGTATATAACATTGTACACTTTTTGCTGCAAGTTCAGAAGAAAAGCCTGCAAGGACTAGTTTTTGTATTTCAGCCATGACAGTTAGCAATGGAGCAACGCAGCTCTTGTCTTTGGGTGTATATACCACTGTACACTTTTTGGTGCAAATTCAGAAGAAAAGCCTGCAAGGACTAGTATTTGTATTTCAGCAATGACAATTAGCAATGGAGCTCTTGTCTTTGGGTGTATATAACACTGTACACTTTTTCGGGCAAATTCAGAAGAAAAGTGTGCAAGGACTAGTATTTGTATTTCAGCAATGACAATTAGCAATGGAGCAATGGACAAGTTGTCTTTGGGTGTATATGACACCGTACACTTTTTGGTGCACATTCAGAAGAAAAGCCTGAAAGGACTAGTTTTTGTATTTCAGCAATGACAATTAGCAATGGAGCAACGCAGCTCTTGTTTTTGGGTGTATATAACACCGTACACTTTTTGGTGCAAATTCAGAAGAAAAGCCTGCAAGGACTAGTATTTGTATTTCAGCAATGACAATAAGCAATGTAGCAAAGCAGCTCTCTTTTTTGTGTTACCTATATAACAGAGTAGAATTGGACTGCAGAATTACATCAACCCTGTAAGCACAATTATTTGTATTTTTCTGCAATAAGATTTGACACTGGTGCTCTCCTTTCTCTGTGTTATATATATAACACAGTAGAATTGGACTGCAGAATTACACCAATCCTGCCAGCACTAGTATTTGTATTTTTCTGCAATGAGATTTAACACTGCAGATCTCCTGAATGTCACTGATGATTACTTTGTTTAACACTGCTACCACCCTTCTCTTCCAATTCTATAACTTTGCCTGCCCAACTGCTCTACACTCTATGCTACCCCTTCCGTGTCCCTCTCTTAAATGGCGCTAGATCGCTAGATCACCATGGAGGGCGGTATTTATAGATTCCAAAACTCCCGAGATCCGACGACGTCACAATGACGTTTTTCCTCGTTTTCGTATACGTATACACTATATGGACAAAAAGTACTCCGGCGCGTTTCCATTAGACCAACAGGGACTGTAATGACATTTTAGTCAAATATATTTACTTTAGTATGGAGTTGTTCCCCCTTCTGCAGTGATAACAGTTCCACTCTTCTTGGATGGCTTTCCACAGGATGTTGGACTCTTTCTGTGGAAATTTGTGCTCATTCATTCTATAGAGCATTTATGAGGTCAAGCACTAATGTTGGATGAGAAAGCCTGGCTCGCAGTTTCTATTCCAGTTCATCCCAAAAGTGTTCGATGGGATTGAGGTCAGGGCTCTGTGCGGGCCAGTCAAGTTCCTCCACACCGAACTCATCAAACCATGTCTTTGTAGTCCTATCTTTGTGCACTGGGGCACAATCAGGTTGTAATTGAAAAAGGTCTTCCCCAAACGGTTGCCACAAAGTTGGAAGCATAGCATTATTCAAAATGACTTGGTATGCTGACGTATTAAGATTGCCCTTCACTGGCGATAAGGGGCCAAGCTCAAACCCTGACTGCCAAACAGAGAAGCGTCATTCGTCACTCCACAGAACACGTTTCCACTGCTCCACAGTCCAGTGTCTGTGTGCTTTACACCACTCCATCTGCTGCTTGGCATTGGTCTTGGTGATGTGAGGGTTGCATGCAGCTGCTCGGCCATGGAAACCCAGTCCATTAAGCTACCGACGCACAGTTTTTGTGCTTACATTAATGGCAGTGGAAGTTCGGAACTCTTTAGCTATGGAATTAGCAGAGTGTTGGCGACTTTTACGCAACATGCAGTTGTTGATCTTGCTCTGTGATTTTACGTGGTCTTCGTAGCTGAGTTGCTGTTGTTCCTAAACTTTTCCACTTTCTAATACTATCACTGACAGTTAAACGAGGAATATCCAGCAGGGATGAAATTCCACAAATTGTCTTATTGCAAAGGTGGCATCATATCACAGTACCACGCTTGAAGTCACTGAGCTCTTCAGAACGACTCATTTTGTATTACAAATGCTTGCAAATGGAGACTGCATGGCTAGGAACTGGATTTTATACACCTATGACAACGGCTCTGATGGAAACACCTCAATTCAATAATTAACAGGTGTGGCCAAATACTTTTGTCCAAATAGTGTGTGTGTGTGTGTGTGTGTGTGTGTGTGTCTTTTTATGTATATATATATATATATATATATATATATATGTATATTCAGTCATCTGTCAAAAAAAACAGGAGAATGCCATTTATTATAGCATATTTATTGTGAAAAAATGTAATATTTACTGTTCTTATGGTGAGGACCCAGAGATTAAGGGTCTGATGTAGAGTCGGACGCAAGTCCAGCTGGTCAGCGCAAAAATAACTTTTAGCCAAGGATCCGTCTCACTTTGCCCTGCGATTGAGACGGATCTCCCCATTGCACCTCTCTGCGCTCAGAGCGGTGAAAGGGGGAAGTTAGTGGGCGAGCCTAGTTATGTAAGGGCGTGTTCACGCACTTTACATGCTAGGCTTTATATGAAAGCAACCACAAATAGTTCTCTAGGAGATGTATCTTTTACAGATGCTTTTCCCTTTGCAACAGAGTTAAAAAATAATTAAGATGTGCACCTCTTCCCAAACAGCTTACCCAACCCTAGTGCTGTTTGGGATCTGTGCGACTTGGAATCCTGTGTAAATTATGAAATGCAATTTACACTTACAATTTAAGTGTAAATTACATCCACCTCTACATCAGAACCGAAATTGGTAAAGGGACTTCTGGTGTTAGGGAGTGTCTGAACTTTCGCAGTAGATTTCCAGTTTTAATGGCATGGATGGAAACATTAGGAGTAAAACTATGTGTGGTTGTTCAACTA